>NC_042631.1:63764185-63936646 GCF_901001135.1 Rhinatrema bivittatum
CATCCCACCTCTTCTGCGTTCCACTGCTCTTGGGCGGTTAACTCCTCGCAGTGTGCTCCCCATCCTCGTAGACTGGCATCTGTAGTGCGTAAGGTCCAGGTTGGGGAGGATAGCCTTGATCCCCGGCTCATGTGGCTGGCCTGCAGCCACCACCGTAATTGGGTCCGAACTCTGCCGGGTAGTGATAGACGTACGGTGTAGTTCCAGGACCGTGGGCTCCACTGTGATAGGAGTGAGCACTCTGGGGGCCTCATGTGGGCTCGCGCCCATGGCACCACTTCCAGGGTGGATGCCATCAGCCCGAGGACTTGCAGGTAATCCCATACTGTGGGACGAGGATCATTCAAGCAAGGTTTGTAGCCGGTTGCACAATTTTGGTCTTGTGGGGGTCAGGCTGACCTTGTCCTCTTTGGTGTCGAATTGGACTCATAGGTATTCCAGCGACTGTGAGGGCTGTAGGGAGCTTTTGTTTGTGTTGACCACCCATCCTAGGCTCTCCAGTAGAGTTACAACTCTGCTGGTTGCTTGGCGGCTTTCCTCCGGTGACTTTGCCCTGATAGGCCAATCGTCCAGGTAAGTATGAACGAGGATTCCTTCCTTCCTCAGTGTTGCCGCAACCACTACTATTACCTTGGTGAACGTCCGGGGTGCTGTGGCTAACCCGAAGGGTAGAGCCCGGAACTGGTAGTGACGGTTCAGGACTTTGAAGCGTAGATAACGCTGGTGATCTCTATGAACTGGGATGTGTAGGTAGGCCTCCGAAAGATCCAGAGATGTGAGAAACTCTCCCGGTTGTATCGCCCTTATTACAGATCATAGGGTTTCCATGCAGAAGCGGGGAATCCTGAAGTGGCGGTTGACCGACTTTGAGGTCCAGGATGGGCCTGAATATTCCCTCTTTCTTGGGGATGCTAAAATAAATGGAATAATGCCCAGTATTTATTTCTTGCGGAGGCACTGGGGGGTTATGGGCTCGAGGGCCAGTAGCCTGGACAGTGTAGCTTCCACTGCCGCCCTCTTGGAGAGGTCGTGGCAGGGGGACTCCACGAACTTGTCCGGAGGGATTCGTAAGAAATCCAGATAGTACCCCTCCAGAATGATGGCTAGGACCCACTTGTCCGAAGTTATCTCGACCCATCTGCGGAAGAATAGGGCTAGTCTGCCCCCTATGGCTTCTTCCCTTGGATGGGTCGGCTGAATCTCATTGAGAGGTGCGACTGGGGCCTGTACCCGAGCTGGTTCCCCTCTTGTTGTGCTTAGTCCGAAAGGAATGGTTCCTGCCCGTAGGGCGGGGGGCTTGATAGTTGCTCCTGTAAGGATTGAAGCGCTGTGAACTTCTGCCCCTGGAGGACCTGAGGAAGGGCCGCTGGTTTCTCTTCGTCTTATCCTCCGGTAGGCACGACAATGGGGACTCGCCCCATTTGTCGGCCAGTTTCTCTAGTTCACTGCCGAACAGGAGGGATCCTTTGAAGGGCATCCTCATGAGGCACGTTTTGGAAGATGCGTCGGCCAACCAGCTTCGGAGCCAGAGTTGCCTCCTGGCCGCCACCGCAGAGGACACTCCTCTGGCCGCGGTGCGCACTAGGTCAGAGGCAGCGTCCGCGAGGAATGATACTGCTGGTTCCATGTCTTCGCCTGGGGTGTTGTTCCTGGTTTGTGATAAGCAGGCACGTGTCACCACGGTGCAGCAGGCCGCAATTTGTAGAGACATAGCCGCAACGTCAAAAGACTGTTTGAGGATGGACTCCAGACGCTGGCATGTGCATCCTTAAGCGCAGCTCCTCCCTCTACTGGGATGGTAGTGCGCTTAGAGACCACGCAGACCATGACACCAACTCTTGGGCATGCAAGAAGAACTTTGGTTGCCGGGTCCAGGGGCTACAGGGCTGGTCCCCCTTTGAAGGTGGACTCCGGAGCATTCCATTCCAGGTCAATCAGCTGCTGTGCTGCTTGTAACAGAGGGAAATGGCGAGAAGTGTGTCGAAGACCCTCCAGCAGGGGGTTCGATTTAGGTTCCCGCGAGGAACCTAGTCCCGGGATAGAGAGCTCCGTCAGGCATTGGTTGACTAGGTCCGGGAGCTCATCCTTTGTGAAGAAGAGTCTCATGGTTCGGTGAGGCTCTGTCCCCGGGGGGAGCTCCCCCTCTTCTAAGGGTTCGGTTTCCTCCTCAGAGATGTCCGAGTCCCCATAGGTGGGGCTTCTAAGAAAATAAGAACATAAGTACATAAGAAAATGCCATACTGGGTCAGACCAAGGGTCCATCAAGCCCAGCATCCTGCTTCCAACAGTGAACAATCTAGGCCACAAGAACCTGGCAAGTACCCAAAAACTAAGTCTATTCCATGTAACCATTGCTAATGGCAGTGGCTATTCTCTAAGTGAACTTAATAGCAGGTAATGGACTTCTCCTCCAAGAACTTATCCAATCCTTTTTTAAACACAGCTGCACGAACCACATTCTCTGGCAACAAATTCCAGAGTTTAATTGTGCGTTGAGTAAAAAAGAACTTTCTCCGATTAGTTTTAAATGTGCCCCATGATAACTTCATGGAGTGTCCCCTAGTCTTTCTACTATCCGAAAGAGTAAATAACCGATTCACATCTACCCGTTCTAGACCTCTCATGATTTTAAACACCTCTATCATATCCCCCCTCAGTCGTCTCTTCTCCAAGCTGAAAAGTCCTAACCTCTTTAGTCTTTCCTCATAGGGGAGTTGTTCCATTCCCCTTATCATTTTGGTAGCCCTTCTCTGTACCTTCTCCATCGCAATTATATCTTTTTTGAGATGCGGCGACCAGAATTGTACACAGTATTCAAGGTGCGGTCTCACCATGGAGCAATACAGAGGCATTATGACATTTTCCGTTTTATTCATCATTCCTTTTCTAATAATTCCCAACATTCTGTTTGCTTTTTTGACTGCCGCAGCACACTGAACCGACGATTTCAATGTGTTATCCACTATGACACCTAGATCTCTTTCTTGGGTTGTAGCACCTAATATGGAACCCAACATTGTGTAATTATAGCATGGGTTATTTTTCCCTATATGCATCACCTTGCACTTATCCACATTAAATTTCATCTGCCATTTGGATGCCCAATTTTCCAGTCTCATAAGGTCTTCCTGCAATTTATCACAATCTGCTTGTGATTTAACTACTCTGAACAATTTTGTGTCATCTGCAAATTTGATTATCTCACTCGTCATATTTCTTTCCAGATCATTTATAAATATATTGAACAGTAAGGGTCCCAATACAGATCCCTGAGGCACTCCACTGTCCACTCCCTTCCACTGAGAAAATTGCCCATTTAATCCTACTCTCTGTTTCCTGTCTGTTAGCCAGTTTGCAATCCACGAAAGGACATCGCCACCTATCCCATGACTTTTTACTTTTCCTAGAAGCCTCTCATGAGGAACTTTGTCAAATGCCTTCTGAAAATCCAAGTATACTATATCTACCGGTTCACCTTTATCCACATGTTTATTAACTCCTTCAAAAAAGTGAAGCAGATTTGTGAGGCAAGACTTGCCCTGGGTAAAGCCATGCTGACTTTGTTCCAGTGGACAGTGGAGTGCTCTCTACATTAATGGTGGGGGTGGAAGGGGAATAGAACAAAGAGCTAAGAGAAACAGATAAGTATGAGAGAAAAAATGTGTGAGGCTTGCTGGGCAGACTGGATGGGCCATTCGGTCTTCTTCTGCCGTCATTTCTGTGTTTCTATGTTTCTATGTTTAAACCATGTCTTTCTATATGTTCTGTGATTTTGATGTTTAGAACACTTTCCACTATTTTTCCTGGCACTGAAGTCAGGCTAACCGGTCTATAGTTTCCCGGATCACCCCTGGAGCCCTTTTTAAATATTGGGGTTACATTTGCTATCCTCCAGTCTTCAGGTATAATGGATGATTTTAATGATAAGTTACAAATTTTTACTAATAGGTCTGAAATTTCATTTTTTAGTTCCTTCAGAACTCTGGGGTGTATACCATCCAGTCCCGATGATTTACTACTCTTCAGTGTGTCAATCAGGCCCACCACATCCTCTAGGTTCACCGTGATTTGATTCAGTCCATCTGAATCATTACCATTGAAAACCTTCTCCATTACGGGTACCTCCCCAACATCCTCTTCAGTAAACACCGAAGAAAAGAAATCATTTAATTTTTCCGCAATGCCCTTATCTTCTCTAAGTGCCCCTTTGACCCCTCGATCATCCAACGGTCCAACTGACTCCCTCACAGGCTTTCTGCTTCGGATATATTTAAAAAAGTTTTTACTGTGAGTTTTTGCCTCTACAGCCAACTTCTTTTCAAATTCTCTCTTAGCCTGTCTTATCAATGTCTTACATTTAACTTGCCAATGTTTATGCTTTATCCTATTTTCTTCTGTTGGATCCTTCTTCCAATTTTTGAATGAAAATCTTTTGGCTAAAATAGCTTCTTTCACCTCCCCCTTTAACCATGCCGGTAATCGTTTTGCCTTCTTTCCACCTTTTTTAATGTGTGGAATACATTTGGACTGTGCTTCTAGAATGGTATTTTTTAACAATGACCACGCCTCTTGAACATTTTTTACTTTTGTAGCTGCTCCTTTCAGTTTTTTTCTAACAATTTTTCTCATTTTATCAAAGTTTCCCTTTTGAAAGTTTAGCACGAGAGCCTTGGATTTGCACACTGTTCCTTTTCCAGTCATTAAATCAAATTTGATCATATGATCACTATTGCCAAGCGGCCCCACCACCGTTACCTCTCTCACCAAGTCCTGTGCTCCACTGAGAATTAGATCTAAAATTGCTCCCTCTCTCGTCGGTTCGTGAACCAATTGCTCCATAAAGCTATCATTTATTCCATCCAGGAACGTTATCTCTCTAGCGTGACCCGATGATACATTTATCCAGTCAATATTGGGGTAATTGAAGTCTCCCATTATTACTGCACTACCAATTTGGTTAGCTTCCCTAATTTCTCTTAGCATTTCACTGTCCGTCTCACTATCTTGACGAGGTGGACGGTAGTATACCCCTATCACTATAGTCTTCCCTGACACACAAGGGATTTCTACCCATAAAGATTCAATTTTGTATTTAGTCTCGTGCAGGATGCTTATCCTGTTGGACTCTATGCCATCCCGGACATAAAGCGCCACACCTCCTCCCGACTGCTCCTCTCTGTCATTGCGATATAATTTGTACCCTGGTAGAGCACTGTCCCACTGGTTATCCTCTTTCCACCATGTCTCTGAGATGCCAATTAAGTCTATGTCATCATTCACTGCTATACATTCTAATTCTCCCATCTTACTTCTTAGATTTCTGGCATTAGCATACAAACATTTCAAAGTTTGTTTTTTGTTTGTATTTTCATTCTGCTTTTTAATTGATAGGGATAAGTTAGAATTTTTTAGCTCAGGTGAGTTTTTAGTTACAGGCACTTGGACTACTTTTCTAATTATTGGAACCTCACTGTCGGGATGCCCTAATTCTAATGCATCATTAGTATCCTTTAAAGATACCTCTCTCCGAACCATGCGCTGCTGAGCGACTGTCGGCTTTCCCCTTTGCTCTAGTTTAAAAGCTGCTCTAGCTCCTTTTTAAAGGTTAGTGCCAGCAGTCTGATTCCACCCTGGTTAAGGTGGAGCCCATCCCTTCGGAAGAGACTCCCCCTTCCCCAAAAGGTTCCCCAGTTCTTAACAAAACTGAATCCCTCTTCCTTGCACCATCGTCTCATCCACGCATTGAGACTCTGGAGCTCTGCCTGCCTCTGGTGACCTGCGCGTGGAACAGGGAGCATTTCAGAGAATGCTACCCTGGAGGTTCTGGATTTAAGCTTTCTACCTAAGAGCCTAAATTTGGCTTCCAGAACCTCCCTCCCACATTTTCCGATGTCGTTGGTGCCCACATGTACCACGACAGCTGGCTCCTCCCCAGCACTGTCTAAAATCCTATCTAGGTGACGCGTGAGGTCCACCACCTTCGCACCAAGTAGGCATGTTACCAGGCGATCCTCACGCCCACCAGCCACCCAGCTATCTACATTCCTAATAATCGAATCACCAACTATGACGGCCGACCTAACCCTTCCCTCCTGGGCAGTAGGCCTTGGGGAGATATCCTCAGTGCGAAAGGACAATGCATCACCTGGAGAGCAGGTCCTTGCTACAGGATCCTTTCCTGCTGCACCTGGTTGGTGCGCTCCCATCATGAGACTTTCTTCCTCCAAGGCAGCACCAGGGCTGCCAGTCTGAAGTTGGGACTTGACTACTATGTCCCTGAACGTCTCATCTATATACCTCTCTGTCTGCCTCAGCTCCTCCAGGTCTGCTACTCTAGCCTCCAGAGATCGGACTCGTTCTCTGAGAGCCAGGAGCTCTTTGCATCACATGCACATGTACAACTTCTCACCGGTGGATAAAAAATCATACATGTGACACTCGATGCAAAAGACTGGGAAGCCCCCCTCTTGCTGCTGAACTGCTGCCTTCATCTCAATTTTGATCAGTTCCTAGTTAAGTTTTAGGTTGCTATGGGAATAAGAATGTGTCTAATTAACGTCCTTTAAATGTATTAATGAATTCACTATGTGTCTGGTAGTGGCCTACCGGGGTCTGATCGAATTCTCAATAAAGTTTTTGTTGATGTGTTTTTTTTGGGGGGGGTTTTTTGTGAAAGTGGCACCTGCCTATAAATTAAGGGATGAACTAGGGGTGGGTGTGAGGGTTGGGAAATGCAAACAGTCTAACTTCAGTTAGTCAGCCAGAGTGACTCACTGCTCTCTTGATTAACAAATGTTGGTCCCTATTCAAACCCAATCACACTACCTCAACACCTTTCCAAGGTGAGTAACTGAGCTGAACTATTCAACTTTTTTACTTAGGTATACACTGCTCCTAGCTTATTTCTAGCTTCTGGCTACTTTCTTTTTTTTGGGGGGGGGTTTCCCAATACAAGCCCTCAGTTAGTAATAAATATAAACACTCAGTTCTTTAAAAGTCTGCAGAACACTCAGTTCTGCAGACTTTTAAAAATAAACACACTACCTACTGCTACCTTTTTGACTGACTATTTAAAAATACATTCTAACTTGTTTATTCACTGCCTTTCTGACTATTAAAGGCACAAACACACTAAATAATATTCCTAAATAGTTAACTTTGCCCCAATACTTTTAAAAAAGACAATGTCCCAAGCAAAAACTTACTGATTCCTTTCAGCCACCAGCAAGGTGATCCTCTCCTCTCAGTGTTCTGGGTAGTGGAAGCCTGTGCCTAGGTCTTGAAGGGCTTGGGCATGAGGGTCCTCCTGTGGAGCATGTGGCTGGTCAGCCTGAGGTTCAGGTTGCATTTGAACAAAGGCATGCATCCCCTTGAAGAACTCCACCCATGAGATAGACGCTGGGTCAAAGCTGAGGGGCGCTGGTTCATTGGGGGTCCCCCCTGGCTAGGTCCAGGGTACCCCCTGAGGAGCTAGAACTCTGCCCTGGATGGGGCTGGCCCTGGACTGGGTCTCCCAGGGCCTCTTCGCACTGCGTGCACAGGGCGTTGGCCTCCTCACTTTGTGCGGCTCTGATGTGGCATGCTGGGCAGAGGCCTTGAGCCTTTATCTTTGTTTCTGGAGGTGCCATGGCTGTCTGTGCGTAAGCTCTTATGCGCTCCGGTGCGCTTAAGATGAGCGTGTAGTTGCGCGCACTGCTGTGCGTTCAGCCATAGATATGCGCCCGGCTCTGTGCGCGCAACTAATGCGCGCAAGGTTTTATGTGCGTGTAAGTTTATGCGCACAGGTGCTTTGTGCGCCTAGTTCGAATTGTGCGCTCTCGAACGGTGCGGCGAATAGGGCCAAGATGGTGACGGCGAGCACGCAGGCAATATGGCGACCCCCTCGGAGGGTGTCCACGTGGGTAGACCCTCGGAAATAGCCAGGGCCTGGCCCTGCTAGGGCGGATCAACCCGGTGGCACTGGTCCCAGCCGGTGACCTTTGCTCCTCCTCGATCCTTGGAGACCGGATTCAAGCAGAAGATTTCTACCTTACCTTGTCTTCGGCGCTTCCCGGTTTCGTCCCGGGTGGTCTCCGTCTGCGGGGGGAGAGGGCAAATACCTTCACCGCCGCGCTCGTGGGTGCATCCGCTGCCTCTCAGCCGCGCCCGAAGATCGGGGGCTAGGTCCTCGCCGCGATTCGGCCGCTGGACCGAGGCTTACCTCCGAGGGACCACGGAAATCACCTCGGGAATCTCAACTGGGGGAGGGACCTGAGGGTATCACCGCAGGAGAGCGGGGCTCATCTTCAGGTAGGTTTCTTCTTTAAATTTGGATTTTCTTCTTTGAATTTGGTTCTAACGCTGTGAGAGCGTGCAGGTAGTCCTTAACTGCTATGGAGACGGAAAATACTGAAGAGCTGCACTTCCTGCAGGGGTATATGTACTAGGGGCTGACGTCAGATTGAAATCTGATCCGTCTCCAACTGCTAACAGGAGTACACTATACCCATTGGTTCTGAGTCCATCTGCTACACGCTAGGAAAAACAAGTTGTTTTAATTAGAGACATGCACAGCAGTCAAATTCTGCAACAGTTGCCATGGCATCATGGGAAACTGGGATCCTTGGATATTCATTATGTAATCTATAGCAAAACTAAATCCCTATGAAGCCTCTTTTGGGCTTATTATCTCTGGAGGTGGTAAAGGTGCTGTCAGTTTACTGCTACCCTCCCCCCCCCCCCCCCCCCACCTTCCAACCCCCTTCCAATCCCTCATTCCTACCCCCTCCCTCGGAATACCTTGTTACCCCAAAAAGCCAACTCTTATCAGTTCTTACCAGTTTTGACACGTTACTCCCCATGCTTAAGCTGTATCCAAGTTTTTCTCTCCCCCTGTTCTATGTAAGACAACTTTGTCACTGTTTTTATGGTTGCAATGTAAACCGGAGTGATAATTAGCTCTGTTATTTGAACTTCGGTATAGAAAAGCTATAAATAAATAAATAGATAGATAAATTATTCGTCTATGCAGCAATGAGGTTTCACCTGTTCAGGTTTCCGGCTGATGAGGATGTTAAGCACCTTGCTGAAGAAGCTGGCAAGCAATGGATTCAGAGGGGACTCATTCAAGAGAAAGCTGTATAATTTCTGGAGCACAGATTCATCTTCTCCAAGTCGATCATTAATCTGTGAGACATCTGAGGTGAGTAGTTCACAAGACAGGTTAGGATACCTAAAGAAAAAGCACCATAAACCAGACTGAGAAATCCAAAGCACACAAAGTGTATGATCCTCCATCTTGCCCCTCCCACCCAAAAGGACAACAGGAAGAAGAATTTGCATTTATGCAGTACCAGTCATCCAAACTGGATCACAGTTTACCCTAAAATAAACCACTTCGGAACATACTTGCAACTCTCTATGCTACATACCAAAGCAGCAACCTTTGTCAAATATTCCAAAGGTACATCTAACAGGCCAAAGACATTTCAAGAACCCTATGCAAATTATATTAAACCTTTCCTTTTCCTATAATCAGAACAGCTGATTATAGGAAAAGCAATGTTGCTTACCTGTAACAGGTGTTCTCTAAGGACAGCAATATTTCAGTCCACACACATGGATGACATCATCCAATGAAGACCAGGACAGAAAAGCTATGTCAAAGTTTCTAGAGCTTTAATTGAGCCTCACTGATTATGCCATTATACCATGCATTCATGCAGGGTCGTTCAGTCTTATATATAGCAAAGATGAAATTAAATATTGAAACCAGTTCCATGGGAATTTTGTCCTCTGAGAGCATCTGTTACAGAAAAGCAAGTCTGTTTTTTCCGAGGACAAGCCTGAAGCAGTCCTCACACATGGGTAATCCCTAGCTACAGACAGCTCCCAACAGAAAAAAGGGAAACAAAAAAAAAAAAATGACCGGTGCCAACAGGCACAATAATAATGTTTTTTGATGGCAACAAGCCCTTTTTATTTCTTAATCTTAACCTAAGGCAAGGGCAGCCTGGAGCAAAAAATATGGGCCATAGGCAGGAATGAACTGGGCTCTACACCTCAAATTCCAAGGACAGATTAGCCAAACCTACTGTCATGTCGGCCATCCCTATCCAGATAGTAATGAGATGTGAATAAGTGGAGAGAACTCCATATCGCAGCCTTGAAGATCTCCTCGGTGAGGACTGATAGCAAGTTAACCACCAAAGCTGCCATGGCTCGGACATAATGAGCCTTGACATTGACCACCAGATTCAAACCCGCCTGGGCATAACAGGAAGAGATGCAATCTGCTGGCCAATTATAATCAGTCTGTTTGGCAACAGCAATCCCTAACTTGCTTGTATCAAAAGAAACAAAAAGTTGGGTCTACTCCAGGTAAAAGACCATGGCTCATTTGTAGTCCAAACTGTGCAATGCTTGTTCACATCGGTTGACTTGTGGCCTGGGGAGAAATAAAGGAAAATTGGTTCTTACCTGCTAATTTTCGTTCCTGTAGTACCATGGATCAGTCCAGACCCTGGGTTATGTCACCAATCCAGCAGAGGGAGGCAGAGAAAACATTCTAATGACTCTGACGTATACCCTGGAGCACCACCTACAGTCAATCAGTATTGACCAGTATCAAAGCAGAAATTTAACTAACAACATTAACTAGCTATCTAAACAGGAGAACGAATTTCCAACTCACAAATCCTAAATGGAAGCAGAATCCCCCCCCAAAAAATCTTGGGAATAAACAAGAAAATATTAAGAAAAATAGCATGAAAAGGCGGTTTAATCACCCAAACAGTGAACGAGTGGACTCTCCGAAAAGATAAATATAATACCCAGTCAAAGGGTGGGCGTCTGGACTGATCCATGGTACTACAGGAACGAAAATTAGCAGGTAAGAACCAATTTTAATTTCCCTGTACGTACCTGGATCAGTCCAGACCCTGGGATGTACCAGAGCTGATTCAATTAGGGTGGGACCCAGAGAGTCCCGCTCGGAGAACACTCTCTCCGAAGGCTGCCGAACTTGGAGCGTGAACATCCAAGCGGTAATGACGAGCAAAAGTATGCAATGACTTCCAAGTCGCTGCTTTACAGATCTCCTGAGGAGAAACTAACTGACATTCTGCCCAAGAGGTAGCCTGTGACCTAGTAGAATGAGCTCTCAACCCTTCAGGAGGGTCACGACGAGCTAGAAGATAAGCTGAACGAATTGTCTCTTTTAACCAACGAGCAATCGTAGCCTTCGAAACCTTATGACCTTTGCGAGGGCCACTCCACAAAACAAACAAATGATCAGACAATCGAAAATTGTTTGTAACTTCAAGGTAACGCAACAGAGCTCGTTGTACATCCAATTTTTTAAGATCCCTAGAGGAAGGATCCAAACGATCTAAACACGAAAAAGCCGGAAGCTCTATGGACTGATTTAAATGGAAAGAAGATACTACCTTAGGTAAAAAAGATGGTACAGTCCGTAATGAAATTCCTGTATCAGAAATTCTAAGAAAAGGCTCTCTGCAAGACAAGGCCTGCAACACTGAAATTCTACGAGCTGTAGAAATGGCCACAAGAAACACCACCTTCAATGTGGTGATCCTTCAAAGTCGCATGATTAAGGGGTTCAAAGGGAGCCGAACACAGAGCCCTAAGAATCAAATTCAAACTCCAAGCAGGACAAGGATTCCGAAATGGAGGAAGTAGATGTTGCGCACCTTTGAGAAAACGCGCTACATCCGGATGCGCAGCCAAGGATAATCCCTGAACCTTACCACGAAAACATCCAAGCGCTGCCACTTGTACCCGTAAGGAACTACAGGACAAACCCTTGGCTAATCCATCTTGTAAAAAAGATAAAATATTGGATACAGAAGAGTGAACTGGATCTACTTGATGCTCATTACACCAAGATTCAAAAACCTTCCACACCCTTGCATAAGCCAAAGATGCAGAAGGTTTTCTAGAACGCAATAAAGAAGTCACTACAGTATCTGAATAACCTTTATTCTTTAACCGACACCTTTCAAAATCCATGCCGCTAGAGAGAAGCGTTCGATCTCTTCCAAACAAACCGGACCCTGAGACAGAAGGCATGGAAGATCTCGAAATCGAAGGGGACCGTCCAGTGCTAGTCTGACCAGGTCCGCGACGTGACCAGGACAGACGGCGTGGCCACTCCAGAGCCACTAAGACAACGTCGACTTGTTGAACTTCTATCCGACGCAGAACCTTGCCGATCAGAGGCCAGGGAGGGAACACGTAGAGAAGAACATCCCTTGGCCAAGGAAGTACCAGAGCATCTACTCCTTCCGCTCTTCTTTCCCTCCTGCAGCTGAAGAACCGAGGGGCTTTGGCATTCTGAAATGTGGCCATGAGATCCATTGCCGGAGTGGACCATCTGTTGCATTTGATAGGCTTCCTCGCACAGTTCCCACTCACCTGGGTCGAGATGATGCCGACTGAGAAAGCTGGCTTGAATGTTGTCCACCCCGGCAATGTGTGAGGCTGCGATGCTGAGCAGATGTTGCTCCGCCCAGGCGATCAGCTGTTGTGCATCCTGAGCTACCAGGAAGCTTCGGGTTCCTCCCCGACGGTTGATGTACGCTACCATGGTCGCATTGTCGGAAAGAACCTGTACCAACTTCCCGCAAAGGAGAGGTTGAAGAGCGATTAAGGCTAAACAAACCGTTCTGGTCTCTAAAAGATTGATCGACCACTGAGCTTCCTCTTCGGACCACTGACCCTGAACAGATGTATTCTGACATACCGCTCCCCAGCCTGAAAGACTGGCATCGGTAGTGACCACAAACCATTCCGGAATCTCTAGTGGCACACGTCGTTGCAGATTCGCTGTCTGTAACCACCAATCTAGGCTGGAACGAGCCGTCTCTGTAAGAGGAAGGGGAAGGTGGTATAGTTCCGAAACCGGATTCCAGCGTGAAAGCAATGCAGACTGAAGTGGTCTCATGTGCACAAAGGCCCAGGGAACCAACTCCAGGGTAGAGGTCATTGAACCTAAAACTATCAAGTAATCCCGCACACAAGGAATAGGAATAGACTGTAAGTCTCAAATTTGTGATTGAAGCTTGAGGAGGCGATGCTCTGGAAGGAACACTATCCCTTGACGAGTGTCGAACCGTGCACCCAAAAACTCCAGAGATTGGGAAGGTAATAGGTGACTCTTATCTTCGTTGATCACCCAGCCTAGAGACTGCAAAAGGCTGATTACCCTGTTGATTGTATAATAACAAACAGATTCCGACTTCGCTCGAATCAACCAGTCGTCCAGGTATGGATGTACCAACAGGCCCTCCTTCCTGAGTTGAGCGGCCACCACAAACATTATCTTGGTAAATGTTCTGGGAGCTGTGGCTAATCCGAACGGGAGAGCCCTGAATTAATAATGTTGCCCTAGAATGCAAAACCTGAGAAACTTCTGATGATCGGATCGAATGCAGATATGAAGATAAGCTTCGATGAGTTCGAGAGATGCTAGAAATTCTCCTCTGTGAACCGAAGCTATGACAGACTGAAGAGTCTGCATCTGGAACAATGGAATCCTTGGACAACGGTTGACCCTTTTGAGATCGAGAATGGGACAAAAGGTTCCTTCCTTTTTGGGAATGACGAAGAAAATTGAATAACGACCTTTCCGATGTTTTGATGTTGGAACTGGAACTATAGCTCCTAGGTCGCTTAAATGCTGTAGCGAGTCTTGGATAGAACCCATTGATCCGACGTACATCTGGCCCATTCTCCGTAAAACAGAGACAGCCTGCCCCCTATGACGGGAACCGGAGAAAGGACCGGTCTTATCTCATTGGACAGACTTTGTGCCTCCTGAGACTTGGGAAGTTCCAGGTCTACCAAAGCGGCGGCCATGAAAGGACTGAGACCAATTCTGTTGTCTACCTGAAGACTGTTTAGCTGGAGGAGCCGACGGACGAGAAGAACAAAATCTTCTGTTAGACCGAAAACGAGAGCGAGATGAAAAAGAGCTTCTAGGTCTAGGACGGTCCTCTGGCAATTTGTGAATCTTATTTTCCCCTAGGGACAAAATTAAATCTTCCAATTCCTTACCAAATAATAATTTTCCCTTAAAGGGTAAAGCCCCTAATTGAGCTTTGGAGGATGCGTCTGCGGACCAATTCCTCAACCAGAGAAGCCTGCGAGCCGACACAGAAGCAACGATAGAGCGAGCCGAGGTCCTAATGAGATCATATAAAGCATCTGCACTATAAGCAACTGTAGCTTCCAGTCTACCAGCCTGAGCAACTTCCTCTTCAGAGAGGGAAGAATTGTTTTGTAAAGCCTGGACACATCTTAGTCCAGCTCGCAAAGCCAAGCTACTACACATGACTGCCCGCACACCAAGAGCAGAAACCTCAAATTTTCGCTTAAGCTGAACCTCCAGTTTACGATCTTGGAGATCTTTAAGAGCCGTAGCCCCAGTTACTGGAATAGTTGTTTTCTTAGTGACGGCTGAAACAGCGGCATCCACCTTAGGAAATTTTCAAATTTCCAAAGCTTCCTCAGGTAATGGATACAATTTTTCCATGGCTCGTGCTACTTTAAGCCCCAACTCAGGAGTATCCCACTCCCAGTATATAAGGTCAGTGAGAGAAAGATGAAAAGGAAATGATGTCGTGGGACCTTTAAGGCCAAGCAACACTGGGTCAACACCACCTATCCGAGAATCCTTCACTGGAGCCTCGAGACCCAATTCCAGTAAAATTGCTGGAATTAAGGGACTAAGTTCCTCTCTTCTAAACGGGCGGACTACTTTGGGGTCATCCCCATCTGCAACATGAGGGTCTGAACTAATACTCAAAGCAGGGTCTTCATTTAAATCTCCCTCCGGTAAGGACTTGTCCGGGATAGGTAAAGAGCCATGCTTAGAATCATCTGAAGAAGAAAAAATTGTCTGATCCAGACCCGGACGAAGGGGACGCTTCGGAGCTGACCCCACTCCCAAATCTGTGGAACTAGCCCTTTTAGAGGAATGTGGCTTTAACCTCTGTTCAGATGAGAGATTCTTTATGTCTCTTATGAAATTTCTTAGATTTGTAAGCTTTGCGAAGAAAACAAAGAAAATCCCCTGAAAAGGCAGGAGAAGAGGAAGAAGAATCTGAAATATCCTCCAGGCTTTCAGCCGATAAATATGGCCCTGTTTCGTGCGGCTTGTCCCCCCCAGGGACCGCCGGCTGCGGCGACAGCGGAGGCGGGTCAGAAGCACCCTGAATAGCTTGTTGTGTTGCCACCCTCAGAGTAGACAGGAGTGCCTCAGTTCCAGCACTGCAGCGAAATGAGTCTGGGGCAGGAGAGCAGCTGGGCTGAGGTTTTGGGGCTACATGAAGTGGCCGAGTCCCTTTTGTTATAGGCAAACTTGATGAGCCTTCACCCCCCGGGGAGACAGGATGAACAGAGACTCTCCCTGGAGAGACACGCGTGCATCTCCATAAGCGCGGCAGGCCGCGCCTCGCAGCATTATAAAGAAAAAACGGCGCAAAATAAAAAGTATGAAAAACTAAAAGAAAGCCCGGCGAAAAACAAAAGCATGGGCCCACCGATCACCAAAAGGTAAGTAAACAACGATTCAGCTGTGAAGAATTATTTTTATTTTTTACCTGACCAAAATGCCACGGCCTCCAGGAGCTGCTCCAAGTAGGGTGAGTGAGCCAGGCCCCCAGGTATCACCCCTGCCAGGAGTGGTTGCTGGGTTCAAAACCTCCCCAACTCCGGCAGCCTCAAAAACCAGGAGGGATAGTCCTCCCAGGACTTGGCAACCTCCCGGGAGGCAGTGAAACGGCTGTGAAGAAAAATTAAACCTTTTTTTTTTTTTTTTTTTTAAATAACTTAAATGAAAAGAACAGGCTCTCTTCAAAAGAAAAAGAAAATCTGCAAAAAATTAACTCCTAAACTACCTGACTAAAAAATAAACTACCACGGACTGCAGGTGTTAGGAACATCCACCTCTGCTGGGAGACAGAGAAATACTGATTGACTGCAGGTGGTGCTCCAGGGTATATGTCAGAGTCATTAGAATGTTTTCTCTGCCTCCCTCTGCTGAATTGGTGATAAAACCCAGGGTCTGGACTGATCCAGGTACGTACAGGGAATGGAAGGATAATTGACTGGTTAAGATGGAATTCCAACAAGATGAGTGCACAAGAACATCATATCATGGAAAAGTTTGGTATAAAGGAGATAATTTACTAAGGCTTAAAGCTCACTGACTCTGTGTGCCAAAGTGACTGCCACCAAAATTATGACCTTCCAGATCAGATACTTCAGATCACAGGAGAACAGTGGCTCAAAGGGAGCTTTCATCAGCAGAGATAAAATCCCACTGAAGTTCCAAAACACGGCAGGTAGTTTGATAGGAGGCTTCAAATGAAGCAGATCCCACATTTATTTAAAATACTTATTATCCATGTCCTCCAAGGTTTAGGTTGGGTTACATATTAACATGCATAAAATCAAGAACAAAGCAAAACATACAAATACAATCTAAGCAGTTATATAACAACAACTGACAGTCTGTAAGGCATGGAGTCAATCAATAAAACAACTTACAAGCTATAAAGCACAAAGCCTCTATTGATAACTGAATTAATTTATAGGTCAGCAGCATGCATAGATATAAGGGTATGTTGGGAAGATCCTAAACAGCTAATGGAAAAGCTTCTATAAAATAGGAAGGTTTTTAAGGCCTTCTTGAATACCTTGCTATTATCTGTTTCTTAATGACAGAAGTAGAGAATTCCAGAGTACAGGGCCAGCAATGGAGAAAGCTCATTCGCACCATTTCAGTTAGTCATGCAAGAGGAAGAGAGGGAATTTCTAGAAGAAACCTACAACTCAAAGCTGAATAGAGATGAGCTTACCTTCTACATGGAGATGGAATGCCAAATTGCACTAAGATGGACCCGAACGGAATCGATCTTGAGATCAGGTCAGACATGTAGAGGGTAATCATGCAGTTTTTGGGTGGAGCAGGAGAAAGGATCGAGGGCCTTTAGATCACATCACATGGCTAACCTCCTCCACTTTAATCCATATGACTTTCTAGGGGAAGCCTTTCTAGAAACTAAAAATTCAAGTCAGACAATTCAAGAGGTTGCAGAACCAACCTCTCAACATTCAAACAGCGAACAGGGACTTTGAGGTTGAGAAAGCGCAACCTGTCTTGATCCTGATCTGAGGTAGATGCCAACCTGACCAGTTCCTGATGGAGATCTCGCGCAGAAGAGGGAATCAGACCTGTCTCAGCCAAAATGCGGCTATGAATATCATGGCCCCATTGTCTTCTTTGACCTTCAACAAAGCCTTTGCTACCTGCGGTATTGGAAAATACACATACAGAAGACCCTTGTCCCAGGGTAAATCAAAAGCATTTGAGGCTAGTTTGTGGCATGCCTCCTGCCTGGAGCAGAAGAGTAGGCCCTTCCTGTCCCAAGGAGATGTAAACAGATCCCCTTACTGGTGGTTCCTTAGGGATGGAAGATCTGATTCAGGGACTACTAATGTGGTTGTATGTACTAACTCAGTCTATCCGCTAACACATTCTCCAATCCGACCAGGTAAGTGGATCTGAGAACTATCCTTTGAGAGATGGTTCAGCCCCACAGCTGAACAACCTCCTGACACAGAAAGCACAATACCCTACCTCCTTGTTTGTTGATATAATGCATCGCCATTTGGTTACCCGTCTGAATAAGGACGGATAACCAAAAGTATACTCTATGAGCTTTCGGACAGCCAATCTCTGAAAGCTCATAGAGCATACCAATTTAGCCCAGAATTCCATGAAGTTTATCTAGGCAGACCAAAACCATGAGTGCAGAATCTATTTACATGAGCTCCCCAACTCAGGTTGAACACATCATTAGGATGATTTGGGTCAGAAAAATTTGGAAGGGGATTCCTCTGATCAGAATGGAATTATCCTGCCACCAGGACAGAGAGTTCCTGAGTAGTTAAGTGATCCACATGCTGACTCATAGATCTTGCGTGGCCTGTAGTCACAAAGACCTCAAGGTCCATTGGGCTTTTCTCATATATTGATGTGCTATAGTAGTCACATGCACCATTGAAGTCATGAAGCCCAACAGCCTCAAGATGTACTAAGCTGATGTCTGCTGACTCATTTCTGTGGCCATCAAAGTGGCAGCCCTTTGTTGCAGAAAGAAGGCTTTCGCCTGAGTTGTATCTAGTAGAGCTCTGATAAACTGCAGTTGAGGTGACAGACTGTGGTAAGACTTGAGGTAGTTGATAACAAACCCCCAAGTAACTCCAACACTCAGATGATGATGCGCATGAACTTCTTGGCTCATGACCAGCCAATCATCCAGATATGGAAACGTGCATCCCCAGTTTGCACAAATGTGCTGCCACCATAACTAGGCATTTTATGAAGCTACCAGGGCAAACATTAGTCCAAATGGCAGAACACGATGTGGGAGGTGGCAGTTTCCAACGAAGAATCTTCAATATTTCCTGTGACTGGGAAATTCTCTATATGAATATAGGCATCCTTGAGATCGAGAGAGAAGAGCCAGTCCCCCATCTTATTTTCTCTTTTGATGAATTAGTTCTAAGACCCTTAGGTCTCAAATGTGACAGAGTTCCCCTGCTTTCTTTGGAATCAGGAAATACACAGAGTAGAATCCCCACCTTGGTGGAATGGGCTCAACCGTTTTGGTCATCAAGAGGGAAGACAGATCCTTTAAAAGCACTTGCTGATGCAACTGACACCAAGATGGCTCTGGTGTCCAATTTGGTAGGAGACCAAATAGTTTTAATTTGTACCCTCTTTTGATGATGTTGAGGACCACAAATCCAAGGTTATACTGGGTCACCAGTTTACGTAAAACCATCGCCTTCCCCCAGTCAGTAGGTCTTCTAGAATGGGTATCATCCCATTGTGCTGATTAGGCTGCCAACTGGGCTGCTGACTTGAACATACATGAGGGGCCTACTGCAAATGAGACCAAGGGGGAAGACGGTAATGCTTCCTTGGTCAGAAGAAGTGTTTCCTCTGCCCTGATTTCAGGTACTTCATGGAGGAAGGGGGCAGATTTTGACTGGCCATGGAGAGCTGCTGTAGCGTTGCACAATGACCTTGGATCTATGCTACCCTATCCTTGACCCTATCTTCAAAGAGATTCTCTCCAGTACACAGCATGTAGCAAGTCTTTCTTGCACTTCTGGACAAAGATCCGAGGCCCACAGCCAGGCAAGTCTGCACGCCTCTATCCCCACAGCAGAGACTCTCAATGCCATTTTGAAAACATTGTAGGTAGAATAGATTGCATATTTTCCGCACTCCAATTTTGAGAAAGCTGCTTGGCCACCCTGTGCACTTGCTTTAGAATGTTCCACATGTACTGGGCTCATGAAGAGCAGGTAGGCTGCTATGAGGGAAATGAAAAACCATGAAAAACCTCTCTACCAATAGTATAACATAGTTCTAGAATCCCTCCCCAGGGGCACTGAGGAATGGGTTCTAGACCTCTTGGCCTTTTTGACAGCAGATTCAACGACCACAGATTAGTGTGGCAGCTGCTGCTTGTTGAATTTGGAGGTCTTTTGGACAATATACATTGTATCCGCCTTCCTATTTACGATAGCCACTGTGAGGGGGGGGGGTTGGAGTCTACTATATTCTGATCAGTATCTCCTTGAAGGGTCTTGTGAACTGAGACTGCCACGATCTCCTTGGGAGTCCACAAAATGGAGGATGTCCAGCATCCTGTTCCTGGACACTTCCTCTGTGTGCAACATAAATGGAATGACAGCAGTCACGTGATACGGAGGTGCTAAATGGTTGCAGCTCTCCCTCGCTTCAGGCCTCGCAACTCTTAAACAGTTCTTTTCTGTGAATATTCTGATTCCACCCTTCCTAAATATGTCTCAGAAGTTGGCTAAGAAATCTCTATCGCTGATGTGGAGGGAGCAAGTCGTCCGAGTGAAGCGAACGTGCTGCAAGCCGGCGGCGGATCAGGCAGCCTGTTCTGAGGAGCCGGCATTCGATGACGGCAATATGGCAGATGGCTCACTCCTGGCAAATATAGCAGAGGCAGTGAGGCCGCTATCAGCCAACTTGGCAATAAAACTACTCGAGCCTGGACACCAAGCTCAAATCGGTCATAGATAAGGTTATCACAAGTGGTTTCTACAGTGGGGGAAACCATGGTGCGATTAGATAACCTAACGGAGCATGTGGAAAAACTGGAAATGTCCACCACGATACGGCAGTGACTCAAGGTTCTAACAAGGACACAAATTGGTGGTCAAAAAATAGGACAACCTCAAGAATTAGAGTTGCTGTAACAACCTCCGTATTACAGGCGTTCCAGAGCAAGCGGACAGAACGGACCTTGTGTGGTTCTTTTCCACGTGGCTGCCCTCTCTGCTGGATGTTTCCTTCAAGGGGGGCAGGGTGAAGCTTGATTGGGTCCATAGGACCCTGGCAACTCCACCTAAGGCAAATGTCAGACCACGTTCGATGATTATCCAAGTACATAACTATCAGGATAAATGTCTTCTCGATGCCAGCAGAAAGCGCAAAGAAATCAAGTTCAAGAAGCATCACATCTTCATTTTCCAGAATTACTCAGCCGAGGTGCAAAGGCGCAGGGTTGCATTAGTGGACATTAAAAAGGAGCTTCGCAATTTAGACTTGAGCTACTCTATGCTGTATCCAGCACACCCAAGGGTGACACAGGAAGATCAGAGATCTGTGAATCTGTGCAGGCCGCTCATGAGCTATTGCAGAATATATGGAGAGCTGCTGCCGCCTCCTCGAATGGCACCCCTTGAAGAATTTGGAGGCCCTATATCAGAGATGTTTCCTTTTTATGCTCTTCTATATGGTAGGGTGGTATTGTTTGGTTATGCTCTATGCAGGGAACATGAGCTGTTTTCGTTCTGAACAATTTTTCTTTAATGTATTGGCTTGCTGGGGTCGAGGGGAAGGAGGGGGGGTACTCGGGTGGTTGCAGGTGAGCGATGCTGTTGGAAGTGGTGTGGATGTTGGGGATTTACTTTGGAATGTTTTTTCCTTGCCTACTCTTGCCAAGATAAACGCTGTTCATTCAATCTGCTGCTCATTCGATCTTGACCCACTCTCTGGCATAGCTATGCCTCTCCGGAGTATGTCCTCCTTGCGGTGGAGTTTCATCTGTTATTTCTGGAAGACTTCATGATATTCATCTTATTGTCCTGATGATATACCTCTCGAGCTGGACATTATCATCTACTTCTGGACATGAAGGGTTTTGTCTTGGACACATGGGCAGGGGTTAACTGTGGGGGTGGGGATGTTTTTTGGAAAAGAGGGCATGTCTTGGGTGTTCCCCCATTTGTCCTGGTTTTCCTTAGGGGCGAGAGAGGTTGGGAGGGTGAGGGTATCGACAGGTCATCCTGTTGGTTGCCTTTTTTAGACGTAGGGATGTTCTGATATGTAGGTAAGGGAGAGGATGAGGAGTGGGAGTTCAGGGTGGGGGGGTTTGTTCTGGGAATGCAAGGAGAGCGATCCCATTTGAGGGGATTGTGTGCTCTTGGGCCTCGGCATGACCCCAGAAGACCCAGAGCAGCACAGAGATAGGTGAGACGTGTCCAAGCATGAGTGAAGACTAAAGTTCTGACACTCTACTGAACCTGCATGCTTCTGGAAGGCCAACAACGCAATGTTGGTTACTGAACAGTCCTCTGACCGTTCCCAACCCTTTCGGACCTCTCGCTAGGTATCGGCAAGAAGCAGCAAGCCATACTGAAGACGAAGGCAAACGAAGGCCTTGTGACATAGAAGACTCTAGATGAGATGAGGAGCTTGGAAGGTTTAGACATTAGCACTGTCTCTCAGGGCGCCCTATACAGCCCACCGACACGAGCGGACCCAATGGGCTGGTCACGGACCACCCTGTCCCACTGCACACCCTACACAACCTGGAGAGGCTGGTCACGGACCATGCGGAGAAAGCAAATGTTGCTTACCTGATGTAACAGGTGTTCTCACAGGACAGCAGGATGTTAGTCCTCACAAATGGGTGACATCGAGGATGGAGCCCAACCACGGAAAACTTCTGTCAAAGTTTCAGGAACTTTGACTGGCCCCTACTAGGCATGCACAGCACGGCACTAACCCTGCAGCCAGCAGGGGTCTCCCTTCAGACTTGTTTCAAAGCTACAGGCAATGCCGAAAAATAACATAATAAAAAAACGAACCCAAAACCGCGGGGTGTCGGGCGGATTTCGTGAGGACTAACATCCTGCTGTCCTGTGAGAACACCTGTTACATCAGGTAAGCAACATTTGCTTTCTCACAGGACAAGCAGGATGGTTGTCCTCACAAATGGGTGAGTACTGAGCTGAGGATGTCCTATCGTGCACCAAATGTACCCAATGGCGTGCAACAGGCACAACAACTGGGGTGTAATTTGGTAGAGGGCATCCGCACCCTACCGGGAAGGTGGAAGGGTGTTGGTACCTTATGCTGGAAAAAGGTTACGCAAGACAGACTGGCTGAAGATGGAATCCTGTCTTCCAGCTTTGTCCAGGCAATAATGGGCTGCAAATGTATGGAGGGAACTCCAGGTGGCAAGCCTTGCAGATGTCAGGAAGCGGCACCAATCGAAGGTGTGCTACTGAAGTCGCCATGGCCTTCACAGAGTGTGCTTTAACACGGTCTTGGAAAGGAATGCCAGCTTGCTGATAGCAGAAGGAGATGCAGTCCGCCAACCAGGAGGAAAGAGCCTGCCTACCCACAGGTTGCCCTAACTTGTTAGGATGGAAAGAGACGAATAATTGAGTGCTCTTTCTGTGGGCTAGTGTACGGTCTAGATAGAATGCTAGAGCCCGTTTACAGTCAAGGGTATGCAGAGCCTGTTCCCCGGAGTTGGAGTGGGGCCTGGGAAAGAAGATAGGTAGTATGATGGATTGATTAATATGAAACTCCGAAACTACCTTAGGCAAAAACTTAGGATGAGTGCGGAGTACCGCCCGGTCCTGCAGGAGTTTAGTGTAAGGCGGATAGGTAACTAAGGCCTGTAGTTCACTAACCCTGCGAGCCGAAGTGATAGCCAAAAGGAATAACACTTTCCATGTGAGATATTTTAGGTCACAGGAGTGAAGAGGTTCGAAAGGTGGTTTTATAAGGCGACCAAGAACCAAATTAAGGTCCCAAGATGGGGCCAGAGGACGTAAAGGTGGCTTCAAATGGAGCAAGCTTTTAAGAAAGCGTGTTACAAGGGGTTGTACTGAAATAGGGACACCCCCGATACCTTTATGGAAGGTGGCTACCGCACTGACATGCATTCTAATGGAAGAGGTCTTTAGACCTGATTCTGATAAAAGCCAGAGATAGTCCAAGAATTTGGAAATTGGACAGGAAAGGGGATCAAGAGACTGAGAAGTGCACCATGATGAATCCGAAAGGTTAAATGGTTGAAGGACTAACCTTTCAACATCCATGCCGTCAGGGACAAGGCTTGGAGGTTGGGATGGAGGAGGCATCCATCGTTTTGAGTGACCAGATGCGGGTCCTGTCCCAGAGGAATGTGCCTGCGGATGGAGAGATCCTGGAGTATGGGAAACCACACTTGGCGTGGCCAGTGCGGTGCTATCAGGATCATAGTTCCCCTGTCCTGACGGAGCTTCACGAGAGTCTTCGACAGAAGAGGAAGTGGAGGGAATGCATAAAGCAGACCGGTTGTCCACGTGAGGGAGAATGCATCCCTAGGCTGAGAGTACTGTCTCCGAATGAGAGAGCAGTAATTGTCCACTTGTGGTTCTGAGGGGACGCAAAGAGGTCTATGTGGGGATAACCCCATTGTTGGAACAGAGTGGTTGCTACCAAGGGATTGAGGGACCACTCGTGTGGGTGGAAGACACGACTCAGCTTGTCTGCCAAGACATTGTTCACTCCCGGCAAGTAGGTGGCTCTGAGGTACATGGAGCAGGAGAGGGCTTCTGCCCAAATCTGTGCAGCTTCCTGGCACAAAATAAAGGAACCTGTGCCCCCCCTGCTTGTTTATGTACCACATGGCCACCTGGTTCTCCGTCTGAATCAAGATTACGTGGTTCGATAGGCAATCTTGAAAAGTCCTGAGAGCATGTCGTATTGCTCGAAGTTCCAGGAAGTTGATCTGGTGTTTGGCTTCCTCTTGAGACCAGAATCCTTGGGTTTGTAAATTGTTTACATGAGCTCCCCAACCGACGTTGGAAGCATCGGTTGTGAGAATTATTTGAGGATCTGGTGGGTGAAAAGGCAAGCCCTGTCGGAGGTTGGATTGAGTTTTCCACCAGACAAGAGACAGACGGAGCGCATCGGTGATGCGAACAATGGAGGACAGAGGCTGAACAGCTTGGATCCATTGTGATCTCAGAGTCCATTGCATGACTCTCATGGCCAGGCGCGCCATGGGAGTCACATAAACTGAGGAGGCCATGTGTCCCAGGAGAATGAGGAATTGTCGAGCTGTTGCTGTGCGTTGAGACTGTAACTGGCAAGCTAGGGACACAAGGATTTGGACTCGTTGATGAGGAAGGAAGGCTTTTGCCTGTAAGGTATCCAAGTCTGCCCCAATGAAGGATAAGGTTTGAGATAGGATTAAGTAGGATTTCTCGTAATTGACAAGAAACCCTAAAGAAAGTAGTGTTTGAATTGTCAGGGTCAGGGAGGACCAAGCGATTTGCTGGGTTGGGGCCCTGATTAACCAGTCGTCCAGATAGGGGTAGACGTGGACACCTTCCTTCCTGAGAAATGCTGCAACTACCACGAGGCATTTGGTGAAAACTCGTGGTGCGGATGCCAGGCCAAAAGGGAGCACTCGGTATTGATAGTGATTTCGGCCTACTAAAAAACGGAGGTATTTGCGATGAGGTTGAGTTATCGCAATGTGAGTATAGGCGTCTTTTAGGTCTAAAGAGCAGAGCCAGTCCCCTCTTTGCAGCAGAGGGAGAAGCAAGCCCAGGGTTACCATCTTGAACTTCTCTCTGTGAAGGTACTTGTTGAGGGCTCGTAAGTCCAGGATTGGTCGAAGTCCTCCTGACCTTTTTGGGATCAGGAAGTACCTGGAGTAGAACCCTAGTCCTTGTTGTGAGGGAGGAACGGGTTCTATAGCGTTTGACTGGAGGAGAAGGGAAACTTCCTGCTCTAGAAGAACAGAGTGATCGGTGAGTCCCCACGCCTGCCTGGGTGGGGAGTCCGAAGGAAGAGTCAGGAAGTTGAGGTGGTAACCATGTGCAATTATCGCTATCACCATTTGATCTGTGGTGATATGATGCCATTTTTCTAGAAAGTGGCTTAAGCGACCTCCTACTGGTATGGTTGGAAGAGGGATTTGGCAACTGCTCTCTAATTGAAAGTCAAAAACCAGATGCAGGGCCAGGTTGCGGAGCTGCTGCGGGCTTTTGTTTTCGAGACTGGCGAGGCTGAGATTTATGGTAAGGCCTCGCAGACCTAGACTTGGTTTGTGGGGGATAATACTTCCGTGGACGGAAGAAGGACTTTTTTGGGTCCTTCTTGAACGGCTGTTTAGAAGGTAAGTCAGAAGGAATGGGTGAGAGCTGTTTAAGTGTCTCATGATGATCCCTCAATTCAGCAACAATTTGCTGAATTTGCTCACCAAACAAATTATCCCCTAGACAGGGTAGGTCAGAGAGCCTGTCCTGTACCTCCGGACGAAGGTCAGATGACTCGAGCCAAGCCCAGCGTCTTGCAGAGATGGCCGTAGCAGAAAGTCTGGTGGAAGCATCAAAGATGTCGTAAGCTGTTCTTATCTCATGCTTCCCAGCTTCAAAACCTTTATTTAGTAGGGATTGAAGTTGTGGTTGGAACTGCTCTGGTAAGGTATCTGAGTACTCCTGAATCTGTTTAAGAATGACTCTATTGTATTGGGTCATATATAGCTGATAAGAGGCTATTCTGGAAGTTAGCATGGCTCCTTGGTATACTTTCCTACCTATACTATCTAGGAATTTATTTTCCTTAGTAGGAGGTATGGAAGAATGTGGCTTTATTCTTTTAGCTTTCTTTTGAGCTGATTCTACCACAACAGAGTGGTGGTCTAGCTGAGGTTTCTGAAAGCCAGGTGCTGACTGTACAAGATAGGTAGAGTCAGCTTTTTTGTTTACTGGAGCAACAGATACAGGAGATACCCAATTCTTTTTTAGAAGGTCCAGAAAAACCTGATGAATTGGAATAGAAGTGATGACTTTAGGGGCATCCAAGAATTGGAGCAACTCCATCATCTGGTGCCTGTGATCTTGTTCCGATTGAAGCTGAAAAGGGACCAACTCCGACATTTCCTTCACGAAATTTATGAAAGAGAGGTCCTCAGGAGGAGAACGCTTTCTACTCCCCGCAGGAGAGGGTGGTGAAGGCAAATCATCGGTGTCTGTGGAGGTATCATCACCCCAGGTGTCGTAAGGATCAGGTTGCTGACCTGTAGGACCATGAGGGGGTTGGATACCCGAAGGCCCCGGCTGAGGCTCCGAGAAACTCAAAGGAATTGTCGGGGGTATCGAGAAGGTCCTCGATGGCATCGGTGCCGGCATCGAAAGAATCGGTGTCGGCATAGAAGGTATGGGTGCCGTCATCGAAATTCTCAATGGAGCAGATGTGAGTATCGCCCCCGTTGAATGTATCAGTGGCGAGGGACGACATGGTACCGATGGTACTACCCCCGAAAGGGGAATTCGGTACGGTGTTTCTCCACTTGATGAGATAGCTGTCGGAGACCCGGGTATCACCGGAGGAAGGGCAGTCATAAGCGCTTCCATCCGGGCAAGCAGCGGTGCCAGTGCTGCTGGAATTGGGTCAGTGACCAGTTCCACTCTCGGTGCCGGAGGAGTCTGGAACCGTTGCAACGCCTTATCTATGGCCTCCTGGACCAGCCGGTCCAGTTCTACCCGGAGACCTGGGGTAACAATACCCGGCTCCACGGGAGAGGGAGGCTGAGCCGGAGGGACCACCGTCACCGGTGGAGTTGCGGCTCCCAAACCCTGAAAGGGTAAGGGTTGCCTCGGTGTCTGCGAGACAGGAGTGGACGGTGCCACTTCTGGTCGAGACTTCTTCGGAGGAGGCTCGGACAGTACTGAGGTCGATGACTTCGATTCCTCGACGGTCCGAGACTTGTGACGTCGATGGCGATGTTTTTCTCTCTGATCCCCGCAATCTTCGGGGGAAGGGACGGGAGTCGATGGCCGCGGAGATGTCGATGGCAGGCGGTCACCGGGAGGCTGTCGACGATGGTGAAACTTCGACGGTGCCGGTTCCGATGACGTCGATGCAATCGATGGCGTCGGAGTGAGGGCATGGAAAAGGAGTCCCATTTTCTCCATTCTGGCTTTGCGACCTTTTGGTGTCATTAGGGCACATTTGGTGCAAGTCAGGACATCATGCTCACTCCCTAAACACAAAACACAGACTCTATGTGGGTCTGTGATGGACATAGTACGTGTACAGTCCGGGCACCGACGGAACCCCGACGCCATGGCCATAGGCCAAATATTTAGCCGCGGGACGGTCAACTGCCAACAGGCCTCGAGGGCCAAACTCGACGGTAGTCGACAAAAACGACGGCAAAAACTTACCGAAGTACCGCGGAGCAAAATTTGAAGAGGGGAGACCCCTGAGGGGCAAATTTTTCTTCAAGAAATTAGTTGAAGAAATTCCTGTCAGGAATGTGGTAAGAGCTCCTTAATCGCGTGGCTACTGCTGCGCGGAAAAAAGAAGACTGAAGGGAGACCCCTGCTGGCTGCAGGGTTAGTGCCGTGCTGGGCATGCCCAGTAGGGGCCAGTCAAAGTTCCTGAAATTTTGACAGAAGTTTTCCGTGGTTGGGCTCCATCCTCGATGTCACCCATTTGTGAGGACAACCATCCTGCTTGTCCTGTGAGAACTGGACAAACGCAGGAAGGGAATCCAGCCAAGATGAAGCTCCAATGACGAGAACAGGAACCGATGAGACGGATTTACCCCAACAAGGTGTCATCTGGAGAACCAGAGGAGCTGCAGGGTCAAGAGGGCTCGGAACAAGCGAAGGAGGAATGGAACCTCGGAACATCAGGAAATGGAACATCAGGAAGCCTGGATTAGGAACCTCGGAACATGAAGACATGGAACATCAGGAAGCCATAAAGACTCATGACACAACGAAGATTCAGGACATGGAGCTCCAACGAAGAACAAGGAACGAAGACCTGATGGAGCGCTGGAAGACAAGACTTCCAGGAGCAGGAAACTCCAATGCAAAGCAAAGGCTGAAGTGAAGAAGAAGCCCTTTTATAGGGCAGCAGGAAGACGCCCAGGAAGCCGTCCTCAGATGGGGAACGGGGCATATACGGTTGCAATGTAAAGCGGAGTGATAATTAACTCTGTTATTTGAACTTCGCTATAGAAAAGTTATAAATAAATAAATATCCGGCCACGGGCCCTTTAATTTTGAAGAGAGGTGCGGCCACGTGCCTAGAGGCAAGCTGGAAGAGCAGAGATAGCTGATGGCGGCGATCCTACCGTGAAGGACAGGCAGGGGCAGCCCCAGGCCGCAGCACAGGCCTCAGGCAGGTGCTAGCAGCTCACTGCCGCTGAAGATAGATTGAAGGACGGCCCCAAGCCACTAGGCAGGCCCCAGCGGTGGCAGCTCCATGCCGTGGAAGACAGGCTGGCTCGCAGCTCCATGCTGCGAGTGAAGGCCCCAAACGTGGCGGTCCAGGCCGCGGGAAAAGTGACGTCAGCAGCAGGCCCTGACTGCCGCAGAACGCAGCTTAGATGTCAGCGGCCTCTGCTGCATAGGAGAAGGCAGCGCAGGAAGTTAGGTGAAGGCCTGCTCGCAGGGGGAACTCTGCAGGCAGGAATCATAACAGGTTTTTCGAAGTTAATTGCAACAAGTTGGAGTAATATAAAACTAGGGTCAGACATGCATAGTGGTTCTCTCTCACACTGTGCAAAGTAAAGCTTTGCTTTTTCCCTTTTATCATGGCTAATCTCTCTCTCAAATTTTTCTCTCATAACATTCGGGGTATTGGATCTCCTATTAAGCACCGGTAGTATTTTGACTACTTCAAGAAGAAGGGGGCGCAGGTGGTTCTTCTCCAGGAAACACATTTAACTAATAGTGAGCATGAGAAACTGGCTCGGGACTGGGTGGGGCGAGTGGAATATGCTTCCTATAATTCTAAAAGCCGAGGGGTGTGCATCCTGATACATAATGCGGTGCCCCTTCTCAATAATCATAGGGTCCATAAGGATTTGAAGGGTCAATTTATCTTTTTGGAGTGCTCCCTCAGTAGGGAATATTTTACCTTAGCCAATGTATATGGTCCTAATGTGAGCCTAAAGGGCTTTCACTCAGGATCGGCTGGAGGCCTTCTCACACCGTCTTATTGCAGGGGGGAGACTGGAATGTTTGTCTGGACCCCAGGCTGGATAGATCTTTCAGGGGCCAGTCAAGAGGTTTCGCGGAATCCTTGAAGGATATGATATCTCGCCTCAACCTGCTGGATGTCTGGAGGGAGCAAAACCTTACTGATCGGTATTTTACTTGTTTTGCGCCTCGGTTCTCTTCATACAGTCAGATTGACTTTTTTCTCTGTTCTCGTATGTTTTTGTCTCGGGTGGGTATGGCTAATATTCTATCTGCGGTCATTTCTGATCATAGTCCCATTTTGTTATCGATGTTTCTCTCAGGCGGTTCGGCAACGGGGAAGGGTTGGTGGTTGAATACGGCTTTGCTACATTTGAAGCCTTTCTGTACAATGATCCGGGATTCGGTGAAAGAATTCTTTGAGATCCATGATTCTAGCGAATACTCCCCATCTTGTTGTGGGAGACCTTAAAAACTGTTCTGCGCAGGCGGATCATCAGCTTTGCTTCTCACCGCAAAAAGGACAGGGCCTGTCGCGAGCGTTCTCTGGAACTTCAGATAGGGCAACTGGAGAAAGTACATAAATGTACTGGCTCCTATCGCACTTACAGGGAATAAGTGCGATAGGAACTGCGACTTGAAGATGTAGAGAGAATTTTTTGCTATTCATATCAAAGAGTATATGAGTTTGGAAATAAGACTGGACCTATGCTCGCCTGTTTGCTGTGGCAAAGGTCCCAGAGGACATTGATCTCTGGCATTCGGACTGTTGGTACCTTGGTGTATTCTAACGAGGGTATTAATGCCAGATTCAAATAATGTTTTGCACAATTATATTCGGCGGTGGCCCTGGTTCAGTCGCTGATATTATGGACTATCTCTCCGAAGTGCCTCTGCCATCTTTGACTGATCCCCAGAGAGAGAGGTTGGTGGCCCCTATCAAAACCCTACAGATTCAGGACGCGATATCTCATTTACCAGGGAGAAAGAGCACAGGTCTGGATGGTTACCCGGTTGAGTTCTACAAGAGAGTTTCCTGGTCAATCTTGTGGATCCACTGAAATATGTTTTTGATTATTTACAGACCCATCCTGATCATACTAACAGTATTTTCGATGCCACCACAGTGTTGCTGCAAAAACCGGGGTGGGACAGATTCAATCCAGAAACTTATAGGCCTATCTCTCTATTAAACACGGATGTAAGGAGATCACGTGATGTGGTGGGCTTGGTAGGCTGCTGTCCTCCGAGCTCCGGCTGCCCCCCAGCATATTCCTCCTCCATCCCACCCGCATTGCGATTATTTTTGCTTTACGGACCTTCTTGGGAGTACGGGACGTATTGGTGAACAACGCAGTGCCACATAGAGAACTGCATGGCTACGCGATCGATTTGAAAGGAAAAAGAGAGGTCGAAGGCCCCAGATGACAAAATGGCGCCAGAACCCGCCAGAGATGGAATGGCGGAAGATATTTCTCTTGAGGACAAGATCTCACAGGCGGTCGTCTCGGCGTTGGATAGCAGACTCCACCAGCTTTCAGAACAAATCGCCGATGTTCGTGCCTCCCTTACCGAAATAGATGTACACACTGAGCGCCTCGAAGGCCAGGGAAGCCTGGTGGAAGACTACGTTAGGGCCTTGGAGAAAAAAGTGGCAGTACTCGAGAAGCAAGCGAAAGCCAGCAAGGAAAAACTAGACAATCTTGAGAATAGATCCCGCCGGAACAATTTAAGGTTTGTCGGCTTCCCAGAAGAACTATCAGAAGTGGACTTACCGCGAGTGATAGAAGCCTGGCTCCTCCGTATTGTGCCGTCTTTGGTCTCGCCATCCGGAGGCTTGCTTGAGCGGGCCCACCGATTGGGAAGGAGAGTATGGGGGACCTTCGAACAGACCATGGGTGATCATAGCCATTACATAGAACATTACAGGAAGGCCCGGGAATTTCATTATGAGTCGCAGCACATACTGGTATTTCAAGATTTGTCACCGAGAGTCTCAACTCAACGGAAAGCTTTCAGTGACATATGCTCGCCGCTCGTGAATAAACAAATTCGCTTAGCTCTTCTCTTCCCGGCGACACTTAAGATAATGCACCTTGGGCAAGTTAAACTTTCTGATTCAGATTCGGATGCGCGCATATTTGTTCGGGTTCTTGCTGGACCTATACCAACAGTTAATAATTGAAGTCCTGGCGGCTCGCTACGTGAGTTACAGATAACTGCAGGACATTTATTTTCTATTCCTTAGTCCTATGTTGCTGCTTTAGCCAAGACCACATACATAGTAACACTGGGATCTACTGGGTTTTTTGACGCCCACACATTTCTTATGGTTTGCGCACCGTTGTGTTCAAGAAGTATTGACGACGACCACTCAGTTCCAGTGGGTTTTTCTACGTTACGAAGTCTCGTTAGGGTTTTCAAGTTAGATATGGCGTTCCAGCGGATCCCCTGCTCGGAGGACTCAGCTCTTATTGAGACCATGTTTTGCACGGCTGGGGGGGCAGCCGAGCACATGTTACCAATTGGGTGATCTCCATTCCGTTAAGGGATCTTGTTTCCCAGTGAGAGAAGGTCCTGTATCGGGAGAGACCTGCTTTCAGGCAGGTCTTGAGTTTGCTTTTTGTATTGTGATTCTGGGGAGGGAGAGGGAAGGGGACATGGGCTTACCTGTAGAGAATCTCAACTTCATTGTTTATTGTGTGTTATATATGTGGTCCAGATGCTTTTTCTTTTACTGTTTAGCATACCACGGTGGGCATGCAGCAAACTGGGAGTCTTGTGGGATGGGTAGAAGCTTGAGACGTGCGAGGGGTGACGAGAGGGGCTATTTTGGCCTGCTTAGTCTTACTTGCAGTTAATATGGCGATGGACATAGTAACCTGGAACGTGGCGGGGCTGGGCACCCCAATCAAAAGAGAAAAAGTCTTTGCTCGACTTACCAGACTCCGGGCTAAAATAGTTTTGTTTTGTTTTTTTTTACAAGAAATGCATATTTATTTATTTATTTATTTTATTTAAGGTTTTTTTATACCGGCATTCATGATAGCGTTCACATCATGTCGGTTTACATAAAAAACAGGGGTGCGAAGAATACAACCAAGAACATAAATAAACGTGATGAAGAAATGCCGTTACAATTAACAAGGGCTGATAAACTGGGGTGGAGGAAATAAAAGAGAGATAGAGGAGGTTAATTATATACAAGTGTACAATATATATACGGAGTCCAATATATACAGCTGCTGTGTAGAGTATTTATTGGTGGTGCGTGTTAGGTGGAGTTCGGGAAAGCTTGCCTGAACAGCCATGTCTTGAGTCTTTTCCTAAAGGTTAGGAGGCATGGCTCATTTCTGAGATCTGGGGGGATGGAGTTCCATAACGGTGGGCCTGCTGTGGAAAAGGCTCGGTCTCTTAAGGTGCTGTGATTAGTGGTTTTTGTAGGTGGAACAAGGAGGCATCCTCTGTAGGCTTCTCTGGTTGGTCTTGTGGATTTGTGTAAACGGAGAGGAATTTGTAGGTCGATTGTGGTATGTTGGTGAATGATTTTGTATATCAAGGTGATGGATTTGTAAATGACTCTGAAATGAATTGGTAACCAGTGGAGGTCTTTTAGGACTGGGGAGATGTGGTCTCTTTTCCTGGTGTTTGTTAGTAGACGGGCTGCTGCGTTTTGAACCATTTGGAGCGGTTTTGTGTATGAGGAAGGGAGGCCAAGTAAGGTAGAGTTGCAGTAGTCTAATTTAGAGAAAATGAGAGCTTGGAGGATGGTTCTGAAGTCTTTGGCATGGAAGAGAGGTCTTATCCTTTTTAAAACTTGCAGTTTGTAGAAGCAGTCTTTGGTAGTTTTATTGATGTGGGCTTTGAAGTTCAGTTTATTGTCGATTAGCACACCTAGATCCCTCACATGAGTGGTTTGTAGGTTGGTTGGAAGACAAGCGGTGAGATTGTTGTTATCAGGAGTTATGAGTAATAATTCGGTTTTGGAGGAGTTTAGTACCAGATTTAGGCTGTTGCTTTCTTCTGAAATTGTAAAATTGAAGAAAAAGTGGGTGTCTCAGCTCTACTATGCTACTGGTTCCTCAAAAAGTAGAGAGGTAGCGGTGCTAATCCACCAGTCCATTTCCTTTCAAGCACAGGCAACTGTGCAGATGTCCAGGGTCGATATGTTTTGGTTGAAGGCACTTTAATGGGGATCCCGGTAATTCTAGCCTCTATCTATGCCCCCAATACATATGATCACATGTTTTACACTACCTTACTCTCAGATATATCCCACCTGGGGGAATATCCTATCATCTTAGGAGGTGATTTCAACTTTGTGATAGATCCAGAGCTTGATCGCATGCCCCCCAGGGGGCGCCAGTCGTGAGCGGAAGGGACCCAATTTTGTGTGTCAACATTTACAGCTCCTGGATTTGTGGAGAACACTCCACCCAGGTGTCCGGCAATATACTCACATTGCCCGTGCTCACAACACTCAGACCAGAATAGATTACTTGCTTATCTCTGAATCCCTTTTTTCCAAATTTACAGATTCCTCTATTGAAGCCTTGATAGTGTCTGATCATAGTCCGGTAAAGGAGTCGTTTAATATAGGAGGAGCCGCCCTCGGCGGGCAATGGCATCTTCCCGCCTTTCCCACATTTCTGAAACAAAAATGGAAAGAGTTTTTGTCGCACAATGCTCAACATCTCACTCACCCTACACTTTTATGGGAAACCGCAAAATGTGTTCTCCGGGGGGACATTATTAGTTATGCTACTTATAAAAAACGCAAAATGGATAAGGATATTGTGGCCTTAGAAAAGCAGCTAAAGGACCTCAAAAAACAGATCAACTCTACTTCTAACTCTGTTCAGGCTTCCACCAACTTTAGGGAGATGCAGGTGGCCCTCAATACCTTGTTACATAGTAGGGCTGCTCACACCCTGCGCCACAGGCAATTTACCTTTTTTCACCATGGTAATAAGGCAGGTCATTTGCTTGCTCGTCTCCTAAAGGCACAGGACCCACCCAAACATATCACAAATTTAAAAAATACTAAGGAGACATAAAAACCACAACTGTTGACGTCGCAGCTAAATTTTCTGAGTATTACCAAACTTTGTATGCTGCGGAGCCTGTGGACGATGCTGCGGTCGCCACGTTTTTGCATCAATTATCTATGCCCTGTGTCTCTGACCTTCACCTCTCCTGGTTACAACGCCCCATTGAGGTAACTGAGGTGATAGAGGCTATACAGGCCTTACCGAACCAGAAAGCCCCGGGACCAGATGGGTTAACATCTACATTTTATAAAGCTTTAGCTGACGAAATCGCACCCATCCTTCAAGGGACATTTGAACAGATGACAGACCAGCAGGAGATGCCACTTACTATGTGGGCAGCTACCATAGTGGTCCTCCCAAAACCAGGCAGAGACCCTTTGTTACCTTCTTCTTACAGGCCCATATCCCTGTTGAATCTTGACATCAAAATATATGCAAAAGTTTTGGCGAATAGACTGAAGGCTATCATGCCCACCTTAATTTCCCCGGACCAAGTGGGCTTTGTTGCCGGTAGGCGATCCACTGTAAACATTCTTAGGGTACTAGTGGCACTAGAGCGCTGTCATCTGTTTAAGGTATTTAGTTACATGCGATGCGGAGAAGGCGTTTGACAGGGTCGCCTGGCCATTTCTGCGCCAAGTGCTCCATAAATTGGGTTTTGGGGGCAGGATTTTTGATTACATTAATTTGCTTTACACGAATCCCACGGCACGGATTCTGGTAAATGGAGAACTTTTGGGAGAATTTAGTCTGCAACGGGGTACCCGTCAAGGTTTCCCCCTGTCCCCTCTGCTTTTTATTATGACGGTGGAACCCTTGGTTACTGCATTGAAGTCCTCCCCAGATGTTACGGGCATTCCCATGGGCAACCGTTCTTTTCTCACCCTGCTTTTTGCTGACGATATATTGCTTCTTTTGTCCAATGCTAGGTCAGCTCTCCCAAAGGCTCTTCAAATCTTTCACTCCTATCAGCTTCTCTCGGGGTTCAAATTGAATTTAGATAAACTGAAGCCTTAGATATCTTGGGGAATCTAAAACCTGACTGGGTTGACTTTCTGGTTAAGTGGGCAAGCTCTACTAATAAATATTTAAGGATCATTATTCATCCGGATCCCAAACAGTGGTATGGGCTAAATATTCCCCCCACGATTGGAAAAATGGCTACAAAATTGGCTGGCTGGGAATCCCTTCCGCTGACTCTACAGGGGCGCATTGCAGTTTTAAAGATGGTGATTGCACCCCAGCTGTTGTATAAGCTTCTCATGCTACCAGTTTTGGTCCATATTAAGGACAGATGCATTTTACAGAAAGCAATACGGACCTTTATATGGAACAAAAAAAAGCCCGGCTGTCGTATGCTGTTATGATGGCACCTAAGGTTCAGTGAGGGTATGGTTTACCGAATTTCCATTTATATTCTTTGGCCGCAAATCTCCGTTATTTGGGGGACTGGATGTTTGGGACTTCCAAATACACTGACCCACAAATGATTCAAGATATGTGTGCGCCCTTAGATCCGAGTTTTATACTACATGCCTCGGTCTCTGAATTTCAGCGGCTAAACCTGCCCTACTTTATGATAGCCACGATTAGGAAAGTCTGGAAGGTAACACGAGGGGATCCTTGGATTATCCCCAAATGTTTCTCATCACTACCCGATGAGGGGATCTTCTATCGATTCATTGTATGTCCTCCCTTCACGTCACAAGCTCAATGTGGGCGCTAATTGGCCTCTGGGGGAGCTGTTGGACTCGTCAACGGGTCAACTCCGCTCATTTGCCCAATGTCAAACTGTCTTGGGTTTTGGACCCCAGCATTTTTTTACTTTATGGCTGAGGGCAAATTGTGCTGCTCTTTTCCAAAAGGTGCAAGGGGAAATTGATAATGCTAGCTATAAAGATTTAATCACTTGTTTTCAGATTCGCAAGGGTTCCCTTTCCTATTTATATGCTTTTTACAATGCTAAGAAAGCATGTTCCATCTATAAGAGACTACTTTCTCCATGGTCAAGGGACTGTCATGAGGATCTCGATGAACGGATGCTTAAGAACTCCTACTTGTCCATTATATGAATCACGACCAACGTCGCGCTTCGGGAATTACAACAACGCATATTTCACCGTATTGTCTATTCCCCTGCTCATGCTTACCGGATGGGGGCGATTAACTCATCTAAGTGTCTTAAGTGTTCAGAGCTAAACGCCTCCTTAATTCATTGTCTCTGGGACTGCCCTCCCATTCAAACCTATTGGTCATCTATTCAGCGCCATTTATCAGAGGTCATGCATTCGGATATCATTTGGTCTTGCTCTTTTTAACTTTTAAATAATGACATAGGAGACACCAGTCTGAATATTGAAAATGCGGGAATTATTTCCAAGGCATGCTTAATGGCGAAGAAATGCATTTTGCTACGTTGGTTGGACTCTACACCGCCCACTAAAGAGATGTGGATAGCTCTCTTGACAGAACTCTACCAATTAGAATATGGATCCATGTTCAAACGTTTTACTATACGGAAGAACCTTTTTCAAGAAATTTGGCTCTGCTATTACAAGACACTATCACTGACCATTCACTGAGTTGCTCCACTGAATGTCGGAAAGGGCTCCACTGGGCGACATAAATCTCCAGATCAACATCATTGATTGTTGGACTAGTTAAACGTTTCTTTCATTGTCTGATCTGTTGTTTATGGTTTCTTTGGCAATCTATATGCTCAGCGTATACTACGCTTTTAATATGTTCCTTTGGGTGCATGATGTCCCCTACCGAGTTTCAATGTTTTTCACTTTCTCTCGCCCTCTCATGGTGATACCCATATGTTTCCTAATGCACTGGATATTTGTAAAGTTCCCCAAGAAACTGTTGAATGTTGACATTTTCTGTAATGTCCTCAAGGGTGTAGGACCTAATAATTTGGAGGTTTGAGATTCTCTACAGGGGGGGAGCGGGGACGGGGGGAGGGGAAGGGCACATGTTGTTCTACGATAGAAAATTGATAAACCGGGTGTCTGTCAAAGTTTGTTAATGTGTTCACATGCCTTGCTGTGTTGTACTGTGACTGACTCCCAATAAACATAATTATAAAAAAAAAAACACGGATGTAAAAATTCTAGCAAAGGTGCTACAGCTGAGGCTTGAGCGCTGTATGAGGTCTTTAATCGGCCCTGACTAGTCTGGCTTTAGTGGCCGCTCCTCTGTGAATAATACTAGGTGCCTATTTGACGTCATGGCGTTAGCTAAAAGACAGGATTCCAGGGCTGGTAGTTAGTCTCGATGCAGAGAAGGCCTTCGATCGCCTCAGTTGGCCTTTTCTATTTGCGGTGTTGGAAAAATTGAGGTTTCCTGAGCAGTTTTGTGGCTGGACAGTAGTCCTAGGGCTCGAATTCTCACTAATGGTTTTTTTATAGGGCTTTTTCCCATAATGAAGGGTACTCAGCAGGGATGCCAGTTATCACTGTTGCTTTTTGATCTTGCTATCGAACCCCTAGATGTAAAGTTGCGAGAGCACCCTGCTCTGTGCGGTTTCCGAGCTGGTGATTATTCTCATTTGATATCTCTATATGTGGATGACGTCCTCTTATTTTTATCGGATTCGAGGCGAGAGAATCCGGTACTGTTGGCAGAACTGGAGGCCTTTGATGCGGTGGCAGGCTACAAGGTCAATTTTCATAAATCGATGGTGTTCCCCATCGGTATCTCTATGCCGGAGAAGGTCCCGGTCTGTTTTGCTCCATTCTAACGGGAAACAACTTCCCTAAATATCTAGGTATTCATGTCCTAGTGAATATGAATAACTTATACAAGTTAAATTATGCCCCAGTTGTCATAGCTATTAAACAGGATCTTCAGGGGTGGTGGGGGGCGTTATCTTTCCTGGAGGGAGGATTAATGTAATTAAAATGAACATTTAACCTCGCTTATTTTATCTGTTTCAACATGTCCCGTTTCTTACCTAATGATTTTTTCTCTTCCATTAACTCAGCACTATTGGATTTCTTATGGGAGGGGAAACCTGCACGAGTTAGTCTTCACACATTGTTCAGGACAAAGGAGTGGTGGGGGGGGGGCGGGGGGAGATGGCATTTCCTTGCCTTCAGGCATACGTTTGGGTGGCACGCCTCTTGGGGGTTTTTACTTGGCTTTATAGGATCGTGCCTCACCTTGGTTTGCAATCAAGAGATATTTAGCTGAGGAAACAGACCTCATGTCGCTGCTCTTATCGGCCCCTTTATCGCCAGAGGAGTGCCACGCATGTCATGATTGCCCTCTTATGGCATGCACTGTCAAGACGTGGACAGCACTTTGTCGCATAGATGATTGATTCTCCAACTTTTGTTCATAGCCCCTGAAGAAGAAACTTTCGAAACACCAGCGGTGTCGGGCATTTATTTATTTTTATTTATTTAGCAGCTTTTATATACCGACGAACGTTGGGAATATCTCATCAAGTTACATATAACAGAATTAGCAACTGGCTTTACAGTGAACATATAACTGAGAAGGAGAATAATGTTAGAGGAGAGAACTTAGAAAACAAGAGCGCTAAATAAACTTAATGGGAGGTCAGGGAGGGGGGGGAGAGGAAGGAAGGGGGAGGGAGGGGAGAAGGGGATGGAGAAGAGTTAGATTACATAAATCAACACAGAATTGCAAGGAGAAAACTCATATCAAATTATATACAATTAATATAGACAATATGTACAGATGTTAGCTCGCAGTTAGGTGTAAGAGTGTTTGAATAGCCAAGTCTTCAGGTTTTGTCTGAATATTTTTGGACAGGTTTCTTGTCGGAGTGAGGTGGGTAGTTTGTTCCAGAGGTATGGCCCAGCTAGGGAGAGGGCCCTTTCATTTGTGGATCGAAGCTTAGTTAGCTTGGGTGATGGGGTGTGAAGTGTAGCCAGATACTCTTTTCTAGTGGGTCTGTTCTTGTTGTGAAAGGTAAAATGCTCTTTAAACCAGTACATGTGTTCATTGTGAAGGGATATGTGTATTAGAGTGAGAGATTTGTAGGTAATTCTAGATGCTATGGGTAACCAATGCAGATGTTTGAGTACTAGGGTTATGTGGTCGTTTTTGTGGGTGTTGGTAAGTATACGGGCTGCTGCATTTTGGAGGAGTTGAAGAGGTTGGATGGTGCTTTTAGGTAAGCCCAGAAGCATAGAGTTACAGTAATCTATTTTCGATAGGATGAGTGCTTGTAGTGTGGTACGAAAGTCATTGAGATGTAACAGGGGTTTGAGTTTTTTTAGCGTGTGTAATTTGAAGAAGCAGTCTTTCAGCGTGTTATTAATACATTTTTTGCAGTTTAGGTGATTGTCAAGGGTGATGCAGAGGCAGCGCACATGAGGGGAGAAAGTGACATTAGTGGGGGGAGCCTGTACCGAGGGGTTAATGTTGGGGGGTGAGATGAGGACGAGTTCTGTTTTCGCGGTGTTGAAGGCTAGAAAATTTTTGGATAGTAAGCTGCTGATGTCAGAAAGGGCAGCTTTCCAGGTTTCCATAGCTTTGTGTATTGTGTCTGTGATCGGTATCAGTATCTGTACATCATCCGCATATATAAAGTGCGGAAGGCCTAGTTTGGCAAGGAGATGGCAGAGAGGGAGGAGGTAAATATTGAACAGTGTAGAGGATAGGGATGAGCCTTGGGGTACTCCTTGTGCTAGTGCAAGGGGTTTGGAAATGCAGTTTCCAATTTGAATGCTGAATTGCCTCTCGTTCAGGTAGGATTGGAACCATTGAAGGGCAGTGCCTGAGATGCCAATGCCAATAAGGCGTTCTAGAATATGGTGGTTAACAGTATCAAATGCGGAGGATATATCAAGAAGAATTAGAATGTGTGAGAGCCCTCTATCAAGGCTTTTTAGGATGTGGTCGGTGATTGAGATGAGCAGGGTCTCAGTACTATGGTATTTGCGAAAACCATATTGTGAGGAAGAGAGGATCTTGTGTTCGTCCATATAGTCTGAAAGCTGTCTGTTGATTGATTTTTCAAAGATTTTTGTGATCAGTGGCAGATTGGAGATGGGTCAGAAGTTGGAAAGATCAGAGAGGTCCAAGGAGGGCTTCTTTAGGACAGGTTTTACAATAGCGTGTTTAAGGTTTTTGGGAATGCTGCCAAGTACAATGGATCTGTTTATGATGTTCGAGATGGGTTTAGCAATGCTCCCAGGGATGGAGAGGAGGTTTTTGGTAGGGATGGTGTCTGATGGGTGCATAGAGGGTCTGATTTTTTTTAAAAAGGATTCTATTTCAAGTGATGAGGTGGAGTCAAATGTGGAGAGTTTGGCAGTAGTTTGCCACTGTAGGGTTTCGGTGGATGTTTGGGTAGAGGGGAAGCGTGACATGTTATTGCATATTTTATTGTGGAAAAAGGAGGCTAGGTTTTCACATTTGGCTTGGCTGTCTATGTCAGGTGTAGAAGGAGTATAGGATTTGGTTAAGTTGCTTACTAATTCAAATAAGACTCTTGGATTGAATTGTAAGTGGTGAATACTTTGTGAGTAGAAATCTCTTTTAGTATTGTCAATTGCTACTCGGTAAGTATGAAGGTAAGATTTAAATGTGCTCAGTTGTGCGGGGGTGTAGTCTTTGCGCCATGTTCTTTCAAGCTTTCTAAGATTATGTTTCATATTTTTTAACTCTGGGGTATACCAGGGTTGATTATGTTTATTAGATGCGTCAATGTGGCATTTTTGCATGGGACAGATCTTGTCCGCAATCGCCCTGGTGATATGGTTCCAGGAGGTGAGTGCAGTATCTGCATCTGTCGAGGGAGTTGATGTCCTTGGTTATGGCTGTTATTAATTCTTCTTGATTGCAACTGCGTCTAAAGTTTATGGTTTTTTTGGATTGCGTAGGAGTGTGGGTAATAATCACTGAGCAAGTAGTGTCAATTCGATAGTGGTCGGACCAGGGGATGGGTGTGCATGTAGGGGGGATCATGCGGATTTTGGAGTTGGTGAATAGGACATCAAGCGTGTGTCCTGCTTTGTGAGTGGGTTGTGAGATAGTTTGAGTGAAGCCGAGGGCATCGAGGGCGGAAAGCAGTGAGTCACAGGAAGATGAAATGGGGATAGCATCCACATGAAGGTTGAAGTCCCCAAGGATAATTGCTGGAACATGTATGTTTACATTTTTGGCTATGTATTCAATTAAAGGTGAGGAATTAACCTCTAGGAGACCTGGTGGGGCATATACTAAGCAGATTTGAAGGTTATGTGCGTGAAAAAAGCTGATTTCAAGCCTGGGTGGTATGGGAATGATTTTCCTAGTAAGTTTAAAGGCCTTTTTAGGTGCCAGGAGGAGGCCGCCTCCTCTTTTTTTTAGGTCTGGGAATGGAGAAAATGTCATATCTATCCAGTGGGAGTTGGTTAAGTAGTATGGCGTCCGTTTCCTTTAGCCAAGTTTCTGTGATGGCTAGGATGTCGGGTTGGTCATCTTGTAGGATGTCATTGATGAGTGCAGTTTTTTTGATGATAGATTGTGCATTGATTAATAGAATGGTGAAGGTTGTGAGGTCGAGTATTTGGGTGAGTGGGGTGGTTATGATGGGGAGGTTTCGATGGTATTCCCTGGATGGTTTGGGAAACGGGGGACGATATGAGGGGGGATAGTGCTTAATGGTGGGAATAGGGTGAGTAAGCATAGCTGTTCGCAAGGGGAGAGAGAAGTGGGGATAGGTTTTTGCCGGGTGAGGGGGAGGGGGAGGGTGCAGGTGCGGTGTTCCTAAGAGAATAGGTGTTCCTAAGAGGATAGGCAAAGGGTACTGTGGTACTGCAGGTAGGGGGGGGAACGGTGGATAGTAGTAATGAGAATTTGTGTTGACAAGGGTGGTAGAAGGGGTTAACAAAGGGGGTGCACGAAGAGGCGAACTAAGGGGCAGGCCCCTTAGTCGCCCTCCTTCGTGTGTGCGACGCCCGGCGCACGGCGCCGCTGCAAAGAGCCTCGCAGGCTCCGGTCCTCGTTGCTCTCTCTCTCTCTTGCAGGCTCCGGTCGGCATTGCTCTCTCTCTCGCAGGCTCCGGTCGGTGTCGCTCTCTCACTCTCTCTCAGGCTCCGATTGGTGGGGCCTGGAAATGGTCTGACTGATTGGAGGAGGCCTAAGGTCGTCCTCGTGGGGATCGGAGAAGCCCTCAAAGTGGTGGTGGCGGAAACAATGGACACAGGGGGGCAGCGGGCTGACCAGGGTCGAGCCCGCTGTTTCTGAAAAAGGGTCGAGCTGATGTTTCTGAAAAAGATAAGTTCTTTATTCTATAAAAGGTTTACTCTTCAGTTGGAGTAAATGGAATTTACCATCAGTAATTCATAAACATTTTTCAAAAATTTGTTCTAAAAAAATGTAAAAAAAAAAAGTTAATATTGGTGTTTAAAGAGCGGCAGTTCAAAACGCAATTCAAGAAGGTTACCCCGTGATTAAAGTTGGCTGAGCAGTCACACTTCTAACAAGTGGATAAAAGTTAAAACGCTGTGGCAGCGGATATGTGCAAGAGCTCACATATGAGGGTTTACCTAATTGTATAAATTGCGTTGAATATATGTGATTTTCTTTATTAGTTTGCTATTTTGATCACATATTCCACCAGTTTTTTCAGATTTAGTTGCTCATTTTGTTATAGCATGGAGGTGGTAAGTCTGTCCCAACTCTGGAGGACTGGAGAACTCAGGTTCGTTCTGTAGCATTATTAGAGAAATTAACTTTTATGTTGCGAGACAGTGTACCTTATTATGACAAGATTTGGGGCCTGTATTGGAAATTTTATCATTCGCTTTAAAGTTTCCTGAGTATTATGGGGAGGTTACCTGTGACCCTGTCCTCTTTTGCTTATTTTGCTTACTTTCAGGCCGATTCAGTCAAAGTCGCGGGAGAGCGGATGAACACCCGCTCTCCCGGTGTGCGCGATTCAGTATTTAAATGAGGGCCCGCAGTAAAAAGAGTCGCTAGGCTGCACATTTTACTTACTGAATCGCGCGGGAATAACTAATAGGGCCATCAACATGCATTTGGATGTTGCGGGTGCTATTAGTTTCGGGGGGGGGGGGGGGGTTGGACGCGCGTTTTCGACGCGCTATTACCCCTTACTGAATAAGGGGTAAAGCTAGCGCGTCAAAAACACGCGTCCAAACGTGGGTTAACAGTGCGCTCCGCCGGAGCACACTGTACTGTATCGGCCTGTTTGTGCTTATTAATAATGCTACGTGTATGTTCTGACTGTCTCTAAATAAAAAGTTTAAAAAAAAAACCAAAATAAATGGAATGGCTTCTGCCACTGTTCTCACAAAAACTGTGAAGGACAGATCCTCTGGTGAAGACCTCCTTTCTGGCAGAGGAGAGGAATCGGAGGAGAGATCCATAGACATCTCTTCTTCAGAGAAATCAGCGGAATCATAGTCGAACCCCCATGAATACTGAGAGCCCAACTCACTGCAGTCTACAAGTGAAGGCTCTCTCCTCAGCCAGTGGATCTGACAGGTGCAGCTGGCTATTTGGGCCCAGACCCCAAAGAACTTGTATGCCTCAAGGAAGCTTCCTCTCCCAAGGAGCCAGAAATCAGCAGTAGGCCGGCAGGCATCAACCCCAATGCTCCTCTGGGTATCGGTGACGGAACAGGAATTGGCATCGATGCAGTGCCAGTGAGCAGCTGAAGGGGGTCGAACAGCAGCTCAAGGATTGTCAGTGCCTGCCTCTGTGCCCTCAATGCCCTGGCACTGATGCAATGCAGCACTTTCTCCAAGGCTTGCTGGATCTTCTTCACCAGTTCTTCCTCTAAAACTGCTGATGCCTACACTGACTCAGAGCCAGGAGTGGCCACATCCTCTTCAGAAGTGAATCAGTGTCAGACACTAGGACCAGTGGAGACTGTTGCGAGTCCCCAGCATGCCTGAAGGATGAACACTGCTTGTCGTGGGACCACTTAGGAAAATTTTCAGTAGATGCCAGACCACCCCCGCATCACATATCGATGGGGACCAATACCAATGCTTCTTCGGCTTCCTTCAGTGGTCTGCATGGGTCTTCCCTGATGCAGAGGTTGGAGAAAGGGAATGGTGAATAAAACGGAAAATGTAATAATGCCTCTGTATCGCTCCATGGTGAGACCCCACCTTGAATACTGTGTACAATTCTGGTCACCGCATCTCAAAAAAGATATAATTGCGATGGAGAAGGTACAGAGAAGAGCGACCAAAATGATAAGGGGAATGGAACAGCTCCCCTATGAGGAAAGACTAAAGAGGTTAGGAGTTTTCAGCTTAGAGAAGAGATGGCTGAGGGAGGATATGATAGAAGTGTTTAAAATCATGAGAGGTCTAGAATGGGTAGATGTGAATCGGTTATTTATTCTTTCAGATAATAGAAAGACTAGGGGGCACACCATGAAGTTAGCATGTAGCACATTTAAAACTAATTGGAGAAAGTTCTTCTTCACTCAACGTACAATTAAACTCTGCAATTTGCTGCCAGAGGACGTGGTTAGTTCAGTTAGTATAGCTGTGTTTAAAAAAGGATTGGATAAGTTCTTGCAGGAGAAGTCCAATACCTGCTATTAATTAAGTTGACTTAGAAAATAGCCACTGCCATTAGCAATGGTAACATGAAATAGACTTAGTTTTTGGGTACTTGCCAGGTTCTTATGGCCTGGATTGACCACTGTTGGAAACAGGATGCTGGGCTTGATGGACCCTTGGTCTGACCCAGTATGGCACGTTCTTATGCCTTCTTCGAACGGGATGAGTCAGAGGATGATCTGTCTCTGGAGTCCCTACAGGTCACCGATGTCAAGGGATCCAATGTCCCCACCAATGTCCATGGCTCTCCTACCATTGATGTACTTCCAGGGTTCTTTAATGTGAATGCCTCCCATGTCTGAACAAATGTTCCTTGAGATCCAGTCAGGACCATGATCCTTTCTGCATATCTGTGGCACCCACAGATGTCATGCGATGCCCCCAAGCACAGGATACATCTATCATGGGGATCCATGATAGACATGGTCCTGAAACAAGGGCATTATTGGAACCTGCTAGACAGGTCAGAACACAATAAAAGGGACACAAAAATCAAACTCTACAGCAGCGGTAGGTCGATGGCCACAGCTACAGAGAGCCCCACCACCGCAGGAACGACAGCGAAAGAAATTTTAGAGAACAATTGAAAAATCTTACCTAGGGAAGCTATGAGGGATGAGACTGCAGGTCCCTGTGACAGACTAGTCCGATCTGAAGAAAAAAAATATTTAGAAAAGAGACGAGGGTGAAGGGACCCCGCGTGGATGTATGGCATAATGGTATGCCATGAGGATGTCAAGTAAGCTTAGTCAAAGTTTGGGAAACATAGCTTTTCCATGCCAGACTTAATTGGATATCACCTATGTATGAGGGCTGCTTGTCCTTGGAGAAAAATTGCTACTCATTTATAGTCAGGTGAAGATTTATTTTATTTATTTATTTTATTTAAAAACTCTTCTATACCGTCGTTAAGTTAATTCACCATCACAACGGTTTACATAAAGGCACAATAAGAAAAAAATATATATAATTGGTATAGATTACAATTTAAACATGTGCCAACCTAGAACGGTAACAAATTTTATTTTATTAAGAGAAACTGTGTGTTGATTAGAGCTTGTATGTTGGTTAGGAAACTGTTAAGTGGTTCAAGTCTACGTTTAATATGCATTTGGAGATATAAATGAAAAAACTGTTTGCTTGGTGCGTCCTTATCTATCGATTGTTTTCCTCGTTCTCTTTGTCTTTGTCAAAGGCTTGTTTAAAAAGCCAGGTTTTCAGATTAGTTTTAAATAGTTTCAGATTTCTCTGTAGCCTTATAGGACCTAGGCAGTTGCAAAAGCTAATGTATATCATCTTTGAATATGTTGGTTAAATAAAATGTATTAGAACCTTCATTTTCGCCAAGAACCAGGTTAGCTACCAGAATATGGCTTATTTATAGATGATACGTAACAAAAGAAAATGTACATATTTAAGCAATTACAAGCAGGCTCCTGTGCCCATCCAGAAACCAGCAGAACAACTTAACAGACACTTAAGGCAACTTGAACCCCTGTCCCATCACGAATGCAACAGTAAGCCCCCATACAGACCACTCCCACCCAAAAAAATACCAGAAAGAATTTGAGGGGAATACAATGCCATATGTACTTACAGGGTAAAAACATTCTACCCCCAGAGGTATGTGACAAAACCAGCTGCACCAAACCAATTAAAGTCTGTAAAGTCTTTGCCCTTACTTGTATCGCATTTTCTCCTCTGTGTCTTGTGATGGCTCTTCTATGATAAATGTTATTAAATCTTCCAAGCATTCTACTTTTATAAGGAACTCCACAAGCTTGCGATTCTGAGCTTTGCATTCCTGCAGAACATCTTCTTCATCCAACAACTCTTTCAGTGTCACATCTTCACGTTCTAGAAGTGTGTCTATATGAGATGATGAGTGGAGATCGAATTTCCAAAACATGCTGGTCTGTTCCAAATGGCAGAGAGGAGTTTTCATTAGCATAGCTAACAGCAGAAAATTAGAATAAGTATTTCAAGTACCTCTCCTAATGTAAGAATTTAGCATCACAATAATGAATTCCTTAAAAGCACATAGGAACACAATTTTTCAGCTCTTTTGCACTTTACCAATTTCTTAATCTAGTGGAACAAAAAATATTATATAACACATCTAATTCTCCTTTTCCAGGACAGACTTCAAGACACAACAGAAGAGCCAGTTTAGATATAAATTAGAGATTTTCCTTTACCTCTAGTCAGTCTCACATATGGAGACAAACCAATAAAAAATAACGAAACATGACTGAATTACTGACAGTATTGTCTCACTTGTTTCCTAGATAAGAATATTGCCTATATACACAGGATGAGGTGGGATTCAGATGACAGCATTGGGCATTCCAAATTACTTTCCTGTTATTTGTGTCACTTCAGAACTGGCTACAATGCAGTAGATGCCAATGAATGAGGAAGGAATTTCAATGTACTAGTATACTGTGGCATTGAGTAGCACAGTAACATACTACATAGCCACTAAAAGTGAGGGAAAGTTATCTGAAAAGGAAACACCCAATATCAACCAGCCTTATTTACACATACAAGTCAGATTAATTTCAGGTGACATGAATCTGAACAAAAAGTTATACTGAAATTTACAGGCTGCCTAAGGGCAAATGCACCACACTGTTTCATGTAGGGGAATTCTGCGGAAAATTTTTTTTTTAATTCTGCATACTTTATGTTTGGTCAAAATAACACAATATACATGACAGTCTTTAAATAATTAATTTAAAATGTAATACAGAAAAAAAATTACTTCTTAAAAATGCAGTTTTAAATAGGTTGAGCAGAATTTCCCTAGAAATTCACTGTAAGAGTGCCTCTTTCACTCTGTCCCTACCTTCCCTGGCCAGTCTCCTTTCACTTTGCCCTCTCAGGCTCCAACACCTGCCTCTAGGCTCAACCCCTTCCATTCTATCTCCACTCCCAGAATTGACCCCTCTCTCAGTACTGCCCTTCACACAGGCTCCTTCTCTCTCTCACACACACACACACACGCACACACAGGCTCCCTTCTCTCTAGTGCACACACACATACTCATACAGGCTCTCTTTCTCTCTCAATTACACGCATCCCTTTATTCAGGCTCCCTCTCTCTCCCTTTTCATATACACCAGTTCCTTATCTCTCATAAATATACACACTTGTTCACAATCTCCTCACATAGTCTCCCTCTCTCTGGCACCCACAACCATGCACACTCACCCATGCTCTCTCTCTCTCACCCCCATGCTCGTAATCTTACACACTCACACACTTCTACAAACAGACTCACTCTCACCGGGGCTTGCTCCATCTTCGTTGCGAACGGGACGGCCTCCGCTCACAGCACACCAGGGACTGATCCATCTTCGCCGTGAGCGGGACAGACTTCGCTCTCAGCATGCTGGGATCTGCTCCTTCATTGTCGCGAGTAGGACGGACTTCGCTTATGGCACGCGGGAGCCTGCTTCGTCTTTGCCAATTTCTGTGCCACTGCACAGGAGGATAATTCTGCACAAATTCTGTACTCCGCAGTAGCGCAGAATTCCCACAAGACTATGTACTACATACCCTCAGGAAAAGCAGCATATGTGAAACATGAGGGTGGAGCAAGGTGCACACCTGTCCATAGACACTGGATAATTTGTTTAGACCTTATTTTTATATCCTTTCTTGACCTAATCCATTTTGTGGTGGCTCTCAGTGTTCCACAATTTCAGTTTTAACTGAAATTTAATCAATAAAGTACAGATTTTTTTTTAAGTTATTCAGTTTTTACCGCTTTATGCCTGTTTTTCAGTTCTCTCAATATTTTTGCTGATATTTATTTTATGAAATGTCATTCCCAAATAGAGATTTTGTATTGAAGCACTGAAACAATTCTTAAATGCAGAACTCATTCCAGACACAGAGCCAGAATAAACTGTGTTAATACCATGCCATAAATGACATTTATAAATAGGCACTTTCAGGGTAATTCTAAAAGGAAGGCACATGTACCAATAAACGCACATATTGGAGCCCGAGCAGACAAACACTGCAATTTTAAATTGTGCTTGCAAGTTCGCGAGTATCGCTCAGAGCCACGTCCCAGAACTAGATTCATTCATGCATTTCATAATCACGTTAACCAGATGTCTGATGCCGCAACTCTTAATTGAAGTTCTTGGTCTCATATTCCCAATCGTTAAACTTACAGCATGCTACACCAATACCATTTAAGTCAGATGTAACCTCAGCTTTGAAGTCTACATCCTTGAAGATGTAACCATTAGTTCTTGTAGATTTAAACCTTATTCTAAAGATATAAACTTAGATATTGAAGACTGTAATCTGTAAGCATTTGTATTTATTGTAAGAATTTATATTTATTATTTATCTATTTACATTGATCTGTTACCTCTTGGTTCTGTTCTCTCCTTTACCTCTAGTTCAAGTTCCTACAAAGTTAGCCTTGTTATTTATACCCACTTGTTTAATGTAATTTTCCAATATTGGTTCTGTGTAAACCGAAGTGGTATGTACTAGTACATGAACTCCGGTATATAAAAGCCTTTAAATAAAATAAATAAATAAATAAATAAATTTAAAGTACCTATCCCATGAGTATTTCAGCTAGGGCTTCAGTGGTTTTTTATTTATTTATTTATTTAACTCTTTTCTATACAGGCATTCATGATCAATATCATATCACATCGGTTCACAGAGAACAAGGGGGTTATAACTTTAACAAACCATTTCAACAAGAGGCAAAGTTATAATAAACAAGGTGAAATAAACTTCGAGGCTGAGGTAGCCAGAAAGATAGGACAGAAGAGGAAAATTAAAAAATTAAAAATATTAAAAAATACTTAGATGACGGTGGTAGGGGGTGCCTAGCTGCATATATAGCAAAGAATGGTTAAGGGGCCCTTTGCATGTTTCAGAAAGTTTAAGGGAAGGCTTGAAGGAATAGCCAAGTTGAGTTTTTTCCGAAATGTTAGCTGGCAGGGCTCCAGTCAGAGGTCTGTGGGCATAGTATTCCAAATGACAGGTCCAGCTGTCGAGAATGCCCGTTCTTTAGTCGCTGTATGGCGTGTGGCTTTGGTTGGGGGAACTTTTTTATGCACGTATACAGGTGGATTTTAAAACATGTTCACGTGAGGGGAAAAAACAGTTTTTCCAAGAAATCCACCAGTTTGCCCAGTTCATATTAAGGACTTCAAGAGCCCTCTGGTTCTTCATCCTGCAAGCCCCCCACTTGATTCTGAACCCTCAAACTGTGCTAAATGCCCTAAAACTCGAGATCTCCAGGCTTGCTCTTCATCAGGACAAGAAGTAAAGTTACACGGATAACAAGTCAATGCTCGCCATGGTCAGCTTATTTAAAATGTGGACTTATGTGCGTAAGCCTTGGCCCCTCCCCTTTTCTATCCCCTTCTTCTTGACGCACAAATGTCCAAAAAAATGGAACTCTCTACCACCTTATTTGACAACTCAAACTAATATCAAAACGTTCAAGAAGGATCTAAGAACTTTCCTTTTTCTTAAAGTCTACATTAATGATCATCTAAATCAACAATCCAACTACAATCAATACAACCAACCAAACCCATGCATGAAAGAAACAAACTACAACTGGCATCAACCATAGTCTTTGCAATACTGAAGTTATAAGAAACAATGCTAGGAACCCTGCACTAAGATGAATTAATCCTAATACTGTTACTTTCCTCTTTTCCCTATATTTCCTTCTCCTCCCTTTTCCACTTCCTTTCATTCCCCCCATTGTTATTTTTTGCAACTATGTTTAATTATCTATTTTATGTTTGATTTTTGTAAACCGTTATGATGGCTGAACAGAATGACGGTATATAAAACTGAATGAATGAATAAATAAATAAATAAATAAATGGGTAAGTACATGCATACTTCGCAACTTCTTAAAATGTGTGATGCTCGCGTAAGGCAAAATATGCACATATATGGCTGTTTCTGGGCGATGAACACTTTTAAAATCAACCCATTACAGCTTTTTATACTTCTCTTGGATTCTTTACTTTTCTATTTGCATGAACTATACTTGATAAAGTTGTACCAAAAAAAGGCAGGAGAAACTAAAAGCCAATCAGCAGGAAGTAATCCATCCTGCCTAATCAGGAACCATGAAAGAACAGTTCATAAATTACATAATGTAGGCTCAGAAGTGGTCCTAGCTCCTGTGTATTGTGTGGCCTTACAGCAATGGTACAAGTGGAAGCATAGACAGACTCATGCCCAGAAAGGAGATTCAAGACATAAGAATTAAAGCACTGCTAGCTGGCTTGCAGCCAGTGCAAGAATATATGGTACCCTAGACAAACCTTTAGTCATTCACTCCCCTCCTCCAACTTACTACTGGCAGCAGCTCCAGCACAGTGGGTCCTCCTACTGGCAGCAATGGCTCCAGCACAGTGTTTCCTTCTTTGGCAGTATGAGCTCTGGTACAGAAACCCTATGAACCTCATATTGGCAGCATTCTGCCACTCCAAAAATGTTGGCACTCTAGGCGACGACCTAGTTTGTCTAATGGAAGCATCAGCCCTGACAACATGTTCCCCATGAGCATATGCTCTTCTAACCTTGCACTCAGTGTATGTAAGGGCACAGCCCAAGCCTGTGCTACTGACTGCAGGGAGAAGTTGGTCTTATGGAGACAAGGCATCCTGTACCTCATTATCACCTCTTTATCTCCTAGCAAGAACATAAGAAATTGCCATGCTGGGTCAGACCAAGGGTCCATCAAGCCCAGCATCCTGTTTCCAACAGAGGCCAAACCAGGCCACAAGAACCTAGCAATTATCCAAACACTAAGAAGATCCCATGCTACTGATGCAATTAATAGCAGTGGCTATTCCCTAAGTAAACTTGATTAATAGCCATTAATGGACTTCTCCTCCAAGAACTTAGTGTATGCAGATGGACTCAAAACAAGTGGGTATAGTGTGCTCGTGCTAGCAGTTGGAGACGGATCTGACGTCAGCACGGGTACATATACCCCCGCAGGAAGTGCAGCAATTCAGTAATCTTCCTTGCAAAAGCTTTATGGATATATGTGTAACCGATTGATTAAATGAACAGGATTACCCTGACCGATTGATAGTAGCTGGAGACCGCCAGTGTTCTCAACCGGAAGGCGTGGATGCCCTATATAAGAAAATATGGCTTACCGAGAGTCGGTGAATCCCCATGTATACCGGCAGCCGGGCGGGATGCTGAGTCCATCTGCATACACTAAGGAAAACGAGATTATCAGGTAAGTAATCTCTACATTTCCTAGCGTGTAGCAGATGGACTCAAAACAAGTGGGATGTACAAAAGCTACTCCCGGACTGGATGGGAGGCTGCCCGAGGTCCGTTGAGGATTGCCCTCGCAAATGCTGTGTCCTCCCTGGCCTGGACGTCCAGACGGTAGAATCTGGAGAATGTATAGAGGGAGGACCACGTCGCCGCTTTACATATCTCTGCAGGCGACAGCATCCTAGTTTCTGCCCAAGAGGACGCTTGCGCTCTGGTAGAGTGAGCCTTGACCCGTAGAAATGGTGGTTTTCCCACTTCTACGTAGGCTGCCTTGATAACTTCTTTGATCCAGCGGGCGATAGTTGCCCGTGAGGCCGCTTCCCCTTGCTTCTTCCCGCTGTGAAGGACGAATAGGTGGTCCGTCTTTCGTACTGCTTCTGACATTTTCAGGTATCTGGACAACAGCCTGCCGATATCGAGATGGCATAGTATTCGACCTTCTTCAGACTTCTTCAAACCTTCCGTGGTAGGCAAGGATATGGTTTGGTTGAGGTGGAAGTGTGAGACTACTTTGGGTAAGAAGGAAGGAACCGTGCGAAGATGGATAGCCTCTGGAGTGATTCTGAGAAACGGATCACGGCAGGACAGCGCTTGTAGCTCTGAGATGCGGCGTGCCGAGCATACGGCCAGCAGGAACGCCATCTTCAACGTTAACAAACGGAGGGACAGGCCTCGAAGGGGTCTGAAGGCGGGTCCCACTAGAAATTCCAAAACTAGGTTGAGGTTCCACAGGGGCACTGGCCACTTCAGTGGCGGGCGAATGTGTTTGACTCCTTTCAGGAAACGTAAAACGTCTGGGTGTGTGGCGATGCTGTTGCAGTCACTCCGGGGACCATAGCAGAATAGCGCTGCCACCTGAACCTTGATGGAATTGAGGGACAGACCCTTCTGAAGTCCATCTTGCAGGAAATCCAAAATGATAGGGATCTTAGCGGCATGTGGATTGGTGCCATGAGTTTCGCACCAGGCTTCAAATACTCTCCAGATCCTTATATATGTTAGTGATGTGGAGAACTTGCGTGCTCAGAGGAGTGTATCTATTACCGGCCCCGAGTATCCTCTTTTCTTCAGTCTAGCCCTCTCAATGGCCAGACCGTAAGAGAGAATTGAGCTGGATCCTCGTGGAGGATGGGACCTTGCCGCAGTAGGTCCCTGTGTGGAGGCAGGGGAAATGGATTCCCTGCCAGTAGTCTTCTCTTGTCTGCGTACCAGGGTCTTCTTGGCCAGTCCGGGGCCACTAGAAGAACTAGGCCTCTGTGCCGCTGAATCTTGTGTATAATGGCGCCCAGCAGGGGCCATGGAGGAAAGGCATATAGCAGGATCCCCTGAGGCCATGGCTGTACCAGGGCATCGATCCCCTGGGATAGAGGATCCCGCCTGCGGCTGAAATATCTGGGTACTTGAGCGTTGGACCTGTCCACTAGTAGGTCCATCCCCGGCATCCCCCACTGATCCACAATCATCTGGAAAGCTGTGTTCGACAGCTGCCATTCCCCCGGATTTAGGCTTTCTCTGCTGAGGAAGTCTGCCGTGGTGTTGTCCTTCCCGGCGATGTGGACGGCGCAGATGTCCTGTAGATTTGCTTCCGCCCAAGACATCAGGGGGGCTATTTCTAGGGATACCTGTCGGCTTCTGGTTCCGCCCTCTCGGTTGAACTATGCCACTGTGGTGGCGTTGTCAGACATCACTCTGAATGCTCTGTTTCGGAGTCTGTGGGCAAATCGCAGGCATGCTAGCCTGACTGCCCGTGCCTCTAGTCGGTTGATGTTCCACCCCGACACTTCTCTGTTCCACCGCCCTTGGGCGGTGAGTTCTTCGCAGTGTGCTCCCCATCCGTTCCAGCTGGCATCTGTAGTGAGCAGGGTCCAGGTTGGGGAGGACATTCTTGACCCCCGGCTCATGTGGCCGGGCTGCAGCCACCACAGTATCTGATTCCACACTCTGGCTGGTAGAGGTAGGTGTACGGTGTAGTTATGTGATTGTGGGCTCCACCGAGATAGGAGGGCGCGTTGTAATGGTCTCATATGAGCCTGCGCCCATGGTATCACCTCCAGAGTGGATGCCATAAGGCCGAGGACCTGTAGGTAATCCCAAGCTGTGGGCCGGGTGGCGCTCAGCAAGGCCTGCAGACGATTCCGGAGCTTTGCTCTCCTCTTGGCGGTCAGACTGACCTTGTCTTCCTGGGTGTCGAATCGGACTCCTAGGTATTCCAGTGACTGAGAAGGCTGTAGGGAACTCTTGTTCAAGTTTACTACCCATCCTAGGCTTTCCAGAAGAGCTATAACTCTGTTGGTTGCCTGGTGGCTCTCCTCCGGTGACTTCGCCCTGATCAGCCAATCGTCCAGGTAGGGATGGACGAGGATTCCTTCCTTCCTGAGGGACGCCGCCACTTCTACTATGACCTTGGTAAAGGTCCGCGGCACGGTGGCTAACCCAAAGGGTAAAGCTCGGAACTGGAAGTATTGGTTCAGGACTTTGAAGCGTAAATAGCGCTGGTGATCCCGATGGATTGGGATATGCAAGTAGGCTTCCGACAGATCTAGGGATGTGAGAAACTCCCCTGGCTGTACTGCATTTTTGACAGACCGCAGAGTTTCCATGCGAAAGCTGGGGACCCGTAGGAGTCGGTTGACTGACTTGAGGTCCAGGATGGGCCTGAAAGTGCCCTCCTTCTTGGGTACTATGAAATAAATGGAATAATGCCCAGAATTTATCTCCCCTGCAGGCACTGGGATTATGGTTTTTAGGGACAGGAGCCTCCGCAAGGTAACTTCTAGTGCCGCCCTCTTGAGGGGTGAACAAGGAGATTCCACAAACTTGTCCGGCGGGAGCCAAAGAAAGTCCAGGTAATACCCTTCTCGGATGATGGCGAGGACCCACTGGTCCGAAGTAATCTCGACCCACCTGCGGTAGAAGAGGGTTAGCCTGCCCCTTATGGCTGCTACCCCGGATGGGTCGGCTGATTGTCATTGCGGGGTACGGCCGGGACCAGAACCCGAGCCGGTTCTCCTCTTGTTGTGCTTAGTCCGAAAGGACTGGTTCCTGGCCTGAGAATGAGGTGCTTGGTAGCAAGCCCTGTAAGGGTTGAAGCGCTGAGAGTTTCTACCTCTGGGCCCTCCTTGACCTGTCTTCCGGTAGACGGGGTAATGGAGATGCGCCCCATTTATTAGCCAATTTCTCGAGGTCGCTGCCGAACAGGAGGGATCCCTTAAAGGGCATTCTCGTGAGGCGAGTCTTGGAGGAGGAGTCGGCCGACCAATTACGTAGCCAGAGGTGTCTTCTGGCTGCCACTGAGGATGATACTCCTTTGGCTGCCGTACGAACTAGGTCGGAGGCAGCGTCAGTGAGGAACGAGAGGGCTGATTCCATTTCTTCTCCCGGGGTGTTGTTCCTGGCTTGTGATAAGCAGGAGCGCGTCACCACGGTGCAGCAGATCGCAATTCGTAGGGACATGGCTGCCACCTCAAAGGCTTGTTTCAGAATGGCGTCCATGCGCCGGTCATGTGCATCCTTGAGGGCCGCCCCTCCCTCCACCGGAATGGTGGTACGCTTCACAATTGCGCTAACTATGGCGTCTACTATCGGGCACGCCAGCAGCTCCTTGGTTGCCGGGTCTAGGGGGTACATGCTAGACAAAGCCCGACCCCCTTTGAAGGAAGCGTCTGGCGCATTCCACTCCAGATCGATTAACTGCTGTGCTGCTTGTAGGAGGGGAAAATGGTGAGCCGTTGGACGCAGGCCCTCTAGCAGGGGGTTCATTCTGGGTTCCCATGGGGTGCCCTGGCCCGGTATAGCCAGCTCCGACAGGCATTGAGAGACCAGGTCTGGAAGATCCTCCTTAGGAAAGAAGCGTCTCATGGTTCGATATGGTTCTATCCCTGAGGGGAGTTCTCCCTCCTTGGGGGGCTCGCCATCTTCCTCAGAATAATCCGAGTCCCCATAAGTGGGGCTTCCGGGTGGCCATGCGTAGGTCTTGAGGGTCCCGGGGCAGGGTCATCCGGTATGTATGGGTCCGGTCGGGTATCAGACTGCATCTTGACGAAGGCATGAATCCCCTTGAATAATTCCACCCAGGAGAGGGAAGCAGGTACTAGCCGTAGGGGCACCAGGTCTGTAGGGTTCCTCGGCTGCTCACCGCAGCCTGCTAGGTTCGGGGTGTTCCCTGAGGAACTGGCAGTCAAACTGGGCTGAGACCGGCCCTGGCCTGGAACTCCCAGGGCCTCTTCACATTGGGCACATAGAGAGTCTGTTTCCTCGCTCTGTGTGGCTCTGAGGTGGCATGCTGATCAGAGGCCTAGAGCTCTTATGCCTGAGTCTGGAGGTGCCGGCTCTGCGGCCGCATGGGCTCTCTTACGCTCCATCACGTCTGAGCTCCTATCAATGAGCGCCTATAAGTGTGCGCTTATCAATGTGCGCCTACACGTATTAATGTGCGCCTATGAGCGTGCGCCTATGAACATGCGCCTATCAGCATGCATGTATCAGCGTGCGTGTATCAGCGTGCGCGTATCAATGTGCGCCTATCAGCATGCGTGTATCAGCGTGCGCAAATCAATGTGCACGTATGAACGTGCGCCTATCAGCGTGCGCGTATCAGCGTGTGCGTATCAATGTGCGCCTATGCTATCAATGTGCGCCTATCAACGTGCGCGTATCAACGTGCGCGTATCAATGTGCGCCTATGCTATCAACGTGTGCCTATCAGCGTGCGCGTATCACCAGCAATGGGCGCCCATATCGTTTCAGGCGCCTAACATACGCGCCCGTCGTCCCGCTTAGATCGAGGCGGCGAACCAGGGCTGGTGAGCAGGCAAAATGGCGACCTCCTTGGCGGGCTGCCACGTAGGCAGACCCTGCTAATCCTCACTCTTCGGAGACCCGTAAAGTAAAGATGTACACCTTACCTGATCTTCGGCGCTTCCCGGCTGCGACCCGGGCGGTCTCCGGCTGCGGGGGGAAGAGGGTGATTACCGTCACCGCCACGCTCGAGGAAGTGCACCCGCTGCCTCTAAGCCGCGCCCGAAAGTCGTCTCGCTCGGGGGCCAAGTCCTCACCGGGACCGAGGCTGCCTCTATGTCGCGCCCAAGCCCTTCACACTCGGGGGCTAGGTCCCTGCCGCGATCTGACCACCGGACCGAGGCACTCACCTCCGAGGGACCACGGAAATCACCTCGGGAAACTCAACTGGGGGAGGGACCCGAGGGTATCACTGCAGGAGTGCGGGGCTCGTCTTCAGGTAGGATTTCTTCTAAGAATTTAGTCGTTATAATTTGGAAAAACGCTCAGCGAGCGTAAGGTAGCTCCAAACTGCTTTGGAGATGGAAATTACTGAATTGCTGCACTTCCTGCGGGGGTATATGTACCCGTGCTGACGTCAGAACCGTCTCCAACTGCTAGCACGAGCAAACTATACCCACTTGTTTTGAGTCCATCTGCTACACGCTAGGAAATGTGCTACTTGCTAACTTCATGGAATGCCCCCTAGTCCTTCTATTATTCGAAAGTGTAAATAACCGAGTCACATCTACTCGTTCAAAACATCATGATCTTAAAGACCTCTATCATATCCCCCCTCAGCCGTCTCTTCTCCAAGCTAAACAGCCCTAACCTCTTCAGCCTTTCCTCATAGGGGAGCTGTTCCATCCCCTTTATCATTTTGGTTGCCCTTCTCTGTACCTTCTCCATTTCAACTATATCTTTTTTTAGATGCAGCGACCAGAATTGTACACAGTATTCAAGGTGTGGTCTCACCATGGAGCGATATAGAGGCATTATGACATTTTCCGTTTTATTAACCATTCCCTTCCTAATAATTCCTAACATTCTGTTTGCTTTTTTGACTGCTGCAGCACACTGAGCCGACGATTTTAAAATATTATCCACTATGATGCCTAGATCTTTTTCCTGGGTTGTAGCTCCTAATATGGAACCTAACATCGTGTAACTACAGCAAGGGTTATTTTTCCCTATATGCATCACCTTGCACTTGTCCACATTAAATTTCATCTGCCATTTGGATGCCCAATCTTCCAGTCTTGCAAGGTCCTCCTGTAATGTATCACAGTCTGCTTGTGATTTAACTACTCTGAATAGATGATAGTAATTCTGGTAAGTACATTTCTCTTGCTTCAAATTCAAATAAAAAACAGTTCAAACTCATATGAACTATCAACTAGTATATACATATTAAAATTTATTTCCCCAATGTAAGCTATTTTTTTTTTACTTTTATTCTGATTTAATCCCATTTTTATGTTTAGAAGTTAAATCCTGAAAATTTACTGAAAATTTTTCTTTAAATAAAAACTGAAAACACAGAGTACTACTTTTTCTGGATTTTAATTACTGCCTAATAATTCTCCTGAATCCTTGGAAACAGACATCTTCTAAGAATGTCACAAATTACCTCACACAGAATCATAACTGGTTCATTATGTATACTGTGATCTCATAGCGAGCAAGCCTGTCGATACCATTCCCTAAATACAAAAAAAGCATTCTCATGACAGGAACAGATGCTTGCAAGCAATATACAGACTGTGCCAGCCACAAATCCTGGCAAATCCACAAATATCTCAAGATCTCTAAAGACAGCAGGAACTACCTTCAAACATCATAACAACTTCCCAAAATTTGTTAAATTTAAGATTTCACTATTGTGACCCACATTCACTAAGGTACATGCATTTAGTGAACTGAAATGATTGGAAATAAAGGGGGCCCTTGGGTATCAGTGCACAAGCTAGTGTAGTTTACTGCACTTTAGTGAACAGGCCTCCATTGTCAATTCCACTATCGCTAAACCAATGCTGGCATATTAATGAATTAAGGATAGCGGCACTGATAGCCAAATACTAGACTTAGTTTTTGGGTACTTGCCAGGTTCTTATGGCCTGGATTGGCCACTGTTGGAAACAGGATGCTGGGCTTGATAGACCCTTGGACTGACCCAGTATGGCATTTTCTTATGTTCTTAATTGGGGGGGGGGGGAGCAAAAAAATCAAAATTTCATCCAATGTTACATAATTTGTGACACTTCTAAACATTTCCACTTCAAGTCTTTCAAGAGAGATGGTTAAAAAAAATCAAACATTACTAAGAAAATGTAGTCAGTATTAGGGTGGTTATCACCATTTGTATGGATTTCTGAATCTGTACACTGCAGAATGGGTACAGTTTTTGATCACCTCAGTCAGTGAAATTACCTTATTAAACAATAGTCTAGTTTAAGCTAAATGTAATTTGTTTTTCCTAGTTTCTTTTGTTTAATCAAATTACACCAAAACAAACAAAAGTTTGTCATTGTCCCTTCATGATAAGCATAGTGACAGGCTCTGGTAATCTGCAGCATGTAAGGAGGAAAGCTAGCACCCTTAGGATTCCCTTTGACACCAACATTTCCATTTTGCTCTCAAAGAACAATGGCAGCCTGCTCTGATAAGACTATGAGACTAGTAAGAACAGATGGAATACATGGTGTGAGAGGAGTTAGCATGTGAAGGCACAGATATTCTATCGCATACATGGCATGTCCAAGCAGGCATTGTACTCATGAAAACAAAAGCACATAACCGAAGTGGAATAAGGAGAAAAGGAAAAATGAAGCATACTACTGCAAACATGTCACTGCATAATTTCAGACATTCTCTCCCAGGCAAGCTGATATTAGGGGACTCTCCCTCAACATGGCAGGTGAAGACAAAGGATTATTCCAGCAATTCTCATCAGGAGCCCAGATCCCTTAGAATAAGGAAAAAGATAACACCATAAAATATGCTAGGGGGAAACCTTGGAAAACCTGAAGGTTTCCACAAGGCATAAAACTACCCAGACAGGGAAAAAAACGGTTACCACTAAATTTCTTGAAATTTGAAGGGATAACAATGATTTAAAACGCAGATACTGTTCTTATGCATTTACTGACAAGACCAGATGGGTTAGTGTTAGCTATATCACAGGACATCACATAACACAAATCCAATTCTATGTAAGAATTCTAAACATGGCTGTTACATATATTTGTGTGCAAAAAGACTTACAAAGTGTATTCTCCACATGAAACATCAATATCTTTTGATATTCAACTTAATTCCTCAGCAACAATGTACAATTTACTTTGGCAATAAAGCAGAGTTTCTTACCTGTAACATGTGTTCTCCGAGAACAGCAGGATGTCAGTCCTCACACATGGGTGACATAATCGGATGAAGCCTGGCTCAGAAAACCTATGTCAAAGTTTCTAGAACTTTGACTGAGCCTCTCTGAGCAAGCTCAGCATGCATTATACCATGCAGCCAGGCAGGGTCCCTTCAATCTTATAACATAGGATTCAAAGAAAATAATAATAATAATACCCACGAAGTGGAAGATCAGCTCCATGGGGAGGCGGGTGGGTTTCATGAGGACTGACATCCTGCTGTCCTCGGAGAACACCTGTTACAGGTAAGCAACTCTGCCCTTCTACACCATGGTGATATGCACCAATCACACACAGGTGAATCCTAATGGAGTTAGACCAGTCTCTGAAAGGTGCACAAGATAGTCAAGTAGTTTTTGTGTGGGGCTGGAGAAGGGATCTAGGACCTTTTGCTCGCATCACACTGAAAACCTCCTCCATTTCAGTCCATAGGACTTTCTAGTGGAAAGCTTTCTGGAAACTACCAGGACTCAGGACATACCTTCTGAGAGTTGAGCGGTTGTAGGTTCAGTCTCTAAACATCCAAGCTATGAGCAACAGGGCCTGGAGACTGGGATTCTGCAACCTGCCTCAATCTTGGGTGATGAGATCTGAGAAAGTCCCCAGCCTGATCGGTTTCCTGATGGACATCACCTAGAGGAGTGGAAACCAGGCCTGTCTCGGCCAATGAGGGTCATTGTCATGTCAAAGCTTCAAAGTAGTCTTCGGCATCACTGAAGTTAGTCGATACATGTACAGGAGACCTTCGCCCCAATGGCGAGTGAAGGTGTCCGAGGCTGTTTTGTCACGTGACCTGTAAAGGGTACAGAACTGAGGAACCTTACTGTTCCAAAGCACAGTGAACAGATCCACCTCTGGGCTTCTGAGTTTCCCCACAGGAATTCACTACCCCTTGGTCCAGAGACCATTCGTTGGGTCAGAAGGAATGATTCAGCCTATCCACTACTGCATTCTCTGTTCCAGCCAGATACATTACCCTGAGTGTATAGCAGTGCATGACAGATGTAAATGGCATCTCAGAGACATGGTGGAAAGAAGATAGCCAATGGGGTAGTGCTATACCGGAGAACAAATTATATCGCAATGACAGAGAGGAGCATCTTGGTGGCACTTTATGTCCAGGATGGCACAGAGTCCAACAGTATAAAGATCCTACATGAGACTAAATGCACAATCGAATCTTTATGGGTAGACATCCTTTGTGTGTTGGGGAAGAGAACAGTGATAGGAGTATAGTATTGTCCACCTAGCCAAAATAGTGAGACAGACAGTGAAATGCTCAGAGAAATTAGGGAAGCTAACCATAGAAACATAAAAGCATAGAAGTGACGGCAGAAGAAGACCAAACGGCCCATCCAGTCTGCCCAGCAAGCTTTCACACCTAATTGTTTTCATACTTATCTGTTACTCTGACTGCTGAAGTCAGGGCCCTTATTGGTAACTTTTTTGTTCCAATTCCCTTCCACCCCCACCACTGATGTAGAGAGTAGTGCTGGAGCTGCATTTAAGTGAAGTATCTAGCTAATTGGTTTGGGATAGTAACCCCCGTAATAAGCAAGCTACTCCCACGCTTGTTTACCCTGCCTGTGCAATTCAGTCCTTGTTGGCTGTCTGAATATAAATCCTCTTTACTTCACTCCCCCTGCCATTGAAGCAGTGAACTGCACTGGATATGCATTCCAAGTGAAGTATCAGGCTTAATTGATTCGGGGTAGTAACCGCCATAATAAGCAAGCTACACCCATGATTATTTGTTTACTCAGACTATGTAATTCTTTCCTTGTTGGTTGTTGTCTGAATATAAATTATCTTTTCTTCATTCTCCATTCTCCCTGCCGTTGAAGCAGAGAGCTATGCTGGATATGCATTGAAAGTGAAGTATCAGGCTTATTTGGTTTGGGGTAGTAACCGCCGTAACAAGCTACTCCCCTGCTTTTTTGAGGATGCAAATCCTTTTTTCCACATTTCCTCTTGCCGTTGAAACATAGCGCAAAGTTGGAGTCGCATTAACTGTGTGTATGTTTATTGAATAAGGATATTAATCTCCAGGTAGTAGCTGTCATTCCCGCAAGCAAGCCACCCCCGAGCCTCTTCTCTTCATTCGCATCCTCTAGACTTTATGGATCCACAGTGTTTATCCCACGCCCCTTTGAAATCCTTCACAGTTTTGGTCTTCACCACTTCCTCCGGAAGGGCGTTCCAGGCATCCACCACCCTCTCCGTGAAGAAATACTTCCTGACATTGGTTCTGAGTCTTCCTCCCTGGAGTTTTAAATCGTGACCCCTGGTTCTGCTGATTTTTTTGCAACGGAAAAGGTTTTCGTTGTCTTTGGATCATTAAAACCTTTCAAGTATCTGAAAGTTTGAATCATATCACCTTTCCTCCAGGGTGTACATATTTAGATTCTTCAATCTCTCCTCATAAGTCATTCGATGAAGACCCTCCACCTTTTTGGACCGCCTCCATCCTGTCTTTGTCCCTTCGGAGATACGGTCTCCAGAACTGAACACAGTACTCCAGGTGAGGCCTCACCAAGGACCTGTATAAGACACTTCCCTTTTCTTTCTCGATATTCCTCTCTCTATGCAGCCCAGCATTCTTCTGGCTTTAGCTATCGCCTTGTCACATTGTTTCACCGACTTCAGATCATTAGATACTATCACCCCAAGGTCTCTTTCCTGCTCCGTACATATCAGCCCTTCTCCCCCCATCGAATACAGTTCTTTCGGATTTCCACACCCTATATGCATGACTCTGCACTTCTTGGCATTGAATCTCAGCTGCCATATCTTCGACCACTCTTCCAGCTTCCTTAAATCCAGTCTCATTCTCTCTACTCCTTCCACGTGTCCACTCTGTTGCAGATCTTAGTGTCATCCACAAAAAGACAAAACTTACTTTCTATCCCATCCACAATGTCGCTCACAAAGATATTGAACAGGACCAGTTCCAACACCAATCCCTGCGGCACTCAGCTTAACACCGCTCTCTCTTCAGAGTAAGTTCCATTTACCATCACACATTGTCTTCTGTCCAACTGGTAGTGCAGTAATAATGGGAGATGTCAATTACCCCAATATTGACTGGGTAAGTGAAACATCAGGGCATGCTAGAGAGATCAAGTTCCTGGATGGAATAAAAGACAGTTTTATGGAGCAGTTGGTACAGGAGCCAACAAGAGAGGGAGCAATTTTAGATCTAATTCTTAGTGGAATGCAGGATTCTGGTGAGAAGTAACAGTAGTGGGCTGCTTGGCAAACATGATCATAATATGATCAAATTTGAATTAATGACTGGAAGGGGGACAGTAAGTAAATCTACAGCTCTAGTACTAAACTTTCTAACGGGAAGCTTTGATAAAATGAGAAAAATAGTTAGAAAAAAACTGAAAGATGCAGCTACAAAGGTAAAAAGTGTGCAACAGCTGTGGACTGTAAAAAAAAAAAAAATACCATCCTAGAAGCACAGACCAGATCTATTCCACACATTAAGAAAGATGGAAGGAAGGCAAAAGGATTACTGGCATGGTTAAAAGGTGAGGTGAAAGGGGCTATTTTAGCTAAAAGATCTTCATTCAAAAATTGGAAGAAGGATCCAGAAGAAAATAGGATAAAGCATAAGCATTGGCAAGTTAAATGTAAGACAGGCTAAGAAAGAATTTGAAAAGAAGTTGGCCATAGAGGCAAAAACTCACAATAAAAACTTTTTTAAATATATCAGAAGCAAAAAGCCTGCAAAGGAGTTGGTTGGACCGTTGGATGATCAAGGGGTTAAAGGGACACTTAGAGAAGCTAAGGCCATTGCAGAAAAATTAAACAATTTCTTTGCTTCGGTGTTTACTGAAGAGGATGTTGGAGAGATACCCATTCTGGAGAAGGTTTTCATGGGTAATGATTCAGATCAACTGAACCAAATCATGGTGAACCTGGAAAATGTGGTAGGCCTGAATTACAAACTGAAGAGTAGTAAATCATCTGGATTGGATGGTATACACCCCAGAGTTCTGAAAGAACTTAAAAAAATAAAATTTCAAACCTATTAGTCCAATGTATTTGAAGAATGGAAGATGGCCAATGTAACCCTATATTTAAAAAGGGATCCAAGAATGATCCGGGAAACTATAGACTTGTGTGCCAGATTTCAATGCCGGGAAAAATCATGGAAACTATTATAAAGAATAAAATCACAAAACATTTAGATAGACATGGTTTGATGGGACACAGCCAACATGGATTTACCCAAGAGAAGTCTTGCCTGACAAATCTCCTACATTTTTTTGAAGGGGTGAATAAACATGTGGACAAAGGTGAACCAGTAGATGTGGTGAATTTGAATTTTCAAAAGGCATTCAACAAAGTCCGCATGAGAGGCTTCTAAGAAAACTAAAAATTCATGGGATAGGAGGTGATGTCCTTTTGTGGATTGCAAGTTGGTTAAAAGACAGGAAACAGACAGTAGGTCAGTTTTCACACTGGAAAAAGGTAAACAGTGCAGTGCCTTAGGGATCTGTACTTGGACCATTGCTTTGTAATATATTTACAAATGATCTGGAAAGAGGTACGAGTGAGGTGATCAAATTTGCGGATGCAAATTATGCAGAGTAGTTAAATGTCAAGTGGATTGTGATGAATTGCAGAAGGACCTTGTGAAACTGGAAGATTGGGCTTCCAAATGGCAGATGAAATTTAACGTGGGCAAATGCAAAGTGATGCATATAGGGAAAAATAACCCTTGCTTTAGTTACACAATGTTAGGTTCTATCTTAGAAATTACCAAGCATGGAAGTGGAGGAGAGCAACAACTTTAATTACGTGCTGAGGAATCCCCGGGGGTGAGGACTTGATCCCGGCCCAAACGGGGGTCTTTGATTTTGATCCCGGAAGTGACATCAGCGAGGCACAGCCGGAGTGGAGCCCATAAAATCAGCCATATAGCAGCGCGTCGAGCTGCCGGCACGCGGCTTAGATTAAGAACTAAAAAAGGATTGGAACATAAAGAAATGCCTCCACCTCTTGGTAAGTGAGAAATTAAAATAATACAGTTAATATTATTAATATTTAAAAAAGGCTCCAGGGGCGATCCGGGTAACTATAGACCAGTGAACCTGACTTCAGTGCTGGGAAAAATAGTGGAAACTCTCTTCTATGAAAAAGGAGCTGACTGAGGTTAAAGCTCAATTAGCTTTAATTACAAGAAATACACCCACATTGCATTACTCAGGAAATAATTCCCCAATACCAAAGAATAACCAGGAGTCAAGAAAAAGAACTACAGTAGGCTCAGGTAGGATTACACATGTGTCCCATAGTCACCCATTCGTGACAGATTTGCAGCCAACAAGTATACCCCCCCACTCAAGCAGGTCATTAAGTAAATCATTAAAAACCAGGATTACAGTGGGCTCTGGTAGAATTGGACCAGTTACTAGGAGACACACACAGTATCAAATGCAACAAGAACAAAAAGCCTTCCCTATATTAATAACTGAAGTCCTAGAGAAAAACACTGAAGTGTTACCAGAAAAGAGAGAAAACCAATGCATGCAGAATTTCCTTGGAGTTAGTTGGCACAAAAAATCGGTTCAAACTAAAAATTGGGGCATAAAGACTGTTTTTTAAAACAATTGACCAAAAGCAAAGGCAACAGTCCAGAAGTGACGTAATCTAACTGAATTGGGTGTGTTCCAGACCTTGGGCAAGGTATTCGTAGAGGAGGGGAGCCATTGTGTTCCTGAGCACAAGTTGGAGGGTTTTTCTCCTGGTGGACGTGTATATTACATTGTGTACTCTGCATTGTGGCTAAGTATATTTTTTTGATTATTGCAAGGTTTTTGATTATTGCAAGGTTCTGTGATTATTCCTGTGGGTTTTAATTTTCTTAGTCTGTTTCATTTCTTTATAGTTATTACTATTACTGTAGAAAGTAATTACTATTACTGTAGAAAGGTTCTGTGATTATTCCTGTCTGTTTTTAATTTTCTTTATAGTCTGTGTTTCATTTCTTTATAGTACGTTATTAATCTAGTAAGTTGATTTGCTGTTTGAATAAAGCTAGAAGGAAAAAAAAAAAACAAACCAAAAAAAGAAACCTCCAAGTAGACAGCTCTCCAGCTTTTAAAACACCTTTTAAACTCTCCCTTGGAGTTAGTTGGCACAAAAAATCGGTTCAAACTAAAAATTGGGGCATAAAGACTGTTTTTTAAAACAATTGACCAAAAGCAAAGGCAACAGTCCAGAAGTGCCCTACTTTACCCAGCTTGTCCCAGGCTAAACTGTTTGACTCCCTCCCTCCCTACCCCTCTACCCACCCACCCCTGGGGCTTGTTTTCTAATAAAGACTGCCTAACTTCCCATTGGCAGCGAGATAAATTAGTACATTGGTAACAGTCAAGGAAATACAAATCACAAACTACCAAGATGAGGACTATCCAATGTAACTGCTGTAGAGCCTTTATTCTGAGGGAAAGCATCTGGAAACTTAGAGCTTGCCCAATTTGTGCACAACTCTCTTCCTTGAAAATGGAGCTGACTGAGATAAAAGCTCAATTAGCTTCAATTAAAAGTATTACACCCACATTGCATTACACAGATAATAATTCCCCAATATCACGGAAAAACCAGGAGTCAAGAAAAGGAGATCCATTACGCTCAGGTAGGACCCAAAGTCATCCATTCTTGACAGATGAGCAGCCAACAGGTACACCCTCCCACTCAAACAGGTCATTAAGAAATTCTTTACAATCCAGGATTACAGTGGGCTCTGGTAGAATTAGACCTGTGATAAGGAGACACACAATGTACCAAATGCAAAAAGAACAAGCCCTCTCTATATTAAAAACTGAGGAAGTTCTTGAGAAAAACATTGCAGTATTACCAGAAAAGAGAGAAAAAACACAATGCATGCAGTATTTCAAGATCCATAACCAAAAGAAAAATCTAATTGAGATGGATAACTCTGTCAACAGTGGCACAACTACAAACAGAAAGAGTAAAGTGAATAACAAATCTCAACTAATATCTCATAAGGAGTCCAGGAAAAGCAATAACCTTAAAGAGAGTACCTGGAAGGCTATGACCACAAATGCTCATAGTTTGGGAAATAAAATCCCAGATCTGCAGGCCCTAATGGCTGAGGCAGAATTGGACATTGTTGCTATCACAGAAACATGGTTCACAGAATCTCATGAATGGGATACAACAATACCAGGCTACAACTTGTTAAGGAAGGACAGAGAGGATAGAAAAGGGGGAGGTGTGGCTCTTTATGTCAGAAACAACATCCAAGCATCTGAGCTACAAGGAAGTTGGGGTAAAGAAGAAGCTCTATGGGTCGACCTAAAAAAAGATTACGGAGTGTCCATTTATATTGGAGTGGTTTACAGGCCTCCAAACCAAAAGGAAGAGCTGGACAGAGATCTGATTGAAGACATCCATAAGATAGGTAAGAAGGGAGAAGTGGTGATCGTGGGTGACTTTAATATGCCAGATGTAGACTGGAAAATACCCTCTGCAGAAACTAAAAATAGTAGAGCAATAATGGATGCCATGCAAGTATCTTTGTTCAAACAAATGGTGTTGGAACCCACGAGAGAAGGTGCTATACTCGACTTATTGCTCAATAATGCAGATAATGTCTCAGATGTCCAGGTGGGCGCCCACCTCAGCAGCAGTGATCATCGAACGGTATGGTTTAATATCACTAATAGAATAGGGAAAAGAACCACAAAGACCCGAGTTTTACAGTTCAAAAACACAGACTTTGAGGAAATGGGAAAGTACCTGGAGGAAGAACTTAAAGGATGGGAGAACGAGAGAGATGTGGATCAGCAGTGGACCAATCTAAAAGGAGCAATCACCAAGGCAACTGCTCTATATGTTAGAAACATAAAGAAAAGCAAAAGAAAATTGAAACCTATCTGGTTCTCAAAGGAGGTGGCTGACAAAATTAAAGCTAAAAGAACAGCATTCAAGAAATATAAAGGATCCCAAAGGGAGGAGCACAAAGAAGAATATTTGTATCAACTGAGGGAGACGAAGAAAACAATCAAGTTGGCAAAAAATCAAGCAGAAGAGAGGATTGCCAAGGAGATAAAAAATGGTGACAAAACATTTTTCAGATATATCAGCGAAAAGAGAAAGGTCCAAAGTGGTATAGTGAAATTGAAAGGTGGTAATGATCAATGTGTGGAGACAGACGAAGAAATGGCAGAAATATTAAACGAATACTTCAGCTCTGTGTTCACTAAAGAAGACCCTGGAGAAGGACCATCTCTACACAACAAGAAACTGGAGGGAAGTGGAATAGATGAAAATCCTTTTACAGTAGAAAATGTGTGGGAAGAGCTAAAGAACCTGAAAGTGGACAAAGCCATGGGGCCTGATGGGATTCATCCAAGGATATTGAGGGAGCTCAGAGATGTTCTGGCGGGTCCGCTGTGTGACCTGTTCAATAGATCCCTAGAAATGGGAGTGGTGCCGAGAGACTGGAGAAGAGCGGTGGTGGTCCCGCTTCACAAGAGTGGGAACAGGGAGGAGGCTGGCAACTACAGGCCGGTTAGCCTCACTTCGGTGGTGGGAAAAGTAATGGAGTCTCTGCTGAAAGAGAGAATAGTGAACTATCTACAGTCCGGAGAATTGATGGACCAGAGGCAACATGGATTCACCAGGGGAAGATCCTGTCAGACAAATCTGATTGACTTTTTTGACTGGGTAACCAAGGAATTGGACCAAGGAAGAGCGCTCAATGTCATATACTTGGATTTCAGCAAAGCTTTTGATACGGTTCCGCACAGGAGACTGGTGAATAAAACGAGAAGCTTGGGAGTGAGTGACAAGGTGGTGACCTGGATTGCAAACTGGTTGACGGACAGAAGACAATGTGTGATGGTAAACGGAACCTTCTCTGAAGAGAGAGCGGTTTTAAGTGGTGTACCGCAAGGATCGGTGTTGGGACCGGTCCTGTTCAATATCTTTGTGAGCGACATTGCGGACGGGATAGAAGGTAAGGTTTGTCTTTTTGCGGATGACACTAAGATCTGCAACAGAGTGGACACGCCGGAAGGAGTGGAGAGTATGAGACGGGATCTAAGGAAACTGGAAGAGTGGTCGAAGATATGGCAGCTGAGATTCAATGCCAAAAAGTGCAAAGTCATGCATATGGGGAGCGGAAATCCGAATGAACTGTATTCGATGGGGGGGGAAAGGCTGACGTGCACGGAGCAGGAGAGGGACCTTGGGGTGATAGTGTCTAATGATATGAAGTCTGCGAAACAATGCGACAAGGCGATAGCAAAAGCCAGAAGAATGCTGGGCTGCATAGAGAGAGGAATATCGAGTAAGAAAAGGGAAGTGATTATTCCCTTGTACAGGTCCTTGGTGAGGCCTCACCTGGAGTACTGTGTTCAGTTCTGGAGACCGTATCTACAAAAAGACAAAGACAAGATGGAAGCGGTACAGAGAAGGGCGACCAGGAAGGTGGAGGATCTTCATCGCATGACGTATGAGGAGAGATTGAAGAATCTAAATATGTACACCCTGGAGGAAAGGAGGAGCAGAGGTGATATGATACAGACTTTCAGATACTTGAAAGGTTTTAATGATCCAAAGGCAACGACAAACCTTTACCATAAGAAAAAAATCAGCAGAACCAGTGGTCACGATTTGAAGCTCCAGGGAGGAAGATTCAGAACCAATGTTAGGAAGTATTTCTTCACGGAGAGGGTGGTGGATGCCTGGAATGCCCTTCCGGAGGAAGTGGTGAAGACCAGAACTGTGAAGGACTTCAAAGGGGCGTGGGATAAACACTGTGGATCCATAAAGTCAAGAGGCCGCCAATGAAGAGTGGGTGACTCGCCAGAATGATGGCTACTGCCTGGAGACAATACCCTTAGTCAATAAACATACACATGGTTACTGTGACTCCAACATCACTCTAAGCTTCAACAGCAAGAGGAAATGTGGAAAAAAGGATTTGCACTCACAAAGACGGGAGTAGCTGGCTTGTTACAGCGGTTACTACCCCAAACCAAATATCCAAATTACTACCTCCACCTTCCTCTATTCCTGATGCCTTTCAACTAGCTTGATCACTCCATTCTTATACTTCACTTTCAATGCATATCCAGTATAGTTCTCTGCTTCAACAGCAGGGGAAAAGAAAAACTGTTACTTCACACATCCAGCAGAGCTCTCTGCTTAAACGGCAGGGGAGAAGAAAAAAGTGTTCGCACTCACAAAGCGGGGAGTAGCTGGCTTGTTACGGCGGTTACTACCCCAAACCAAATGTACCTGATACTTCACTCTCGACGCATATCCAGCATGGCTCTCTGCTTCAACGGCATGGGAGAAAGACTGATACATCACGAATTTCCAGCATAGCTCTCTGCTTCAATGGCAGGGGAAAAGAAAAACTGATACTTCACACATATCCAGCATAACTTCAACGGCAGGGGAGAAGAAAAAAGGATTCACACTCACAAAGCGGGGAGTAGCTGGCTTGTTACGGCGGTTACTACCCCAAACCAAATGTGCCTGATACTTCACTTTCGATGCATATCCAGCATAGCTCTCTGCTTCAACGGCAGGGGAGAAGATAAACAACCAATAAGGGCTGTATAACATAATCTGGGTAAAAACAAATAAGCATGGGTGTAGCTTGCTTATTGCGGCGGTTACTACCCCTACTACCTCTAACTAATCAAGCTAGATATTTCACTTGGATGCAGCTCCATCACCGCTCTCTACATTAATGGCGGGGGTGGAAGGGAATTAGAACCAAGAGCTAAGAGAAACAGATAAGTATGGGAGAAGAAATGAGGGAAGCTTGCTGGGCAGACTGGATGGGCCATTTGGTCTTCTTCTGCCGTCATTTCTATGTTTCTATGTTTCTATGTTTCTATAACCAAAAGAAAAAGCAAATTGAGATGGATAACTCTGGCATCAGTGGCACAACTGGAAAAGGAAAGAGTGAAGTGAATAACAAATCTCAACTAAAGTCTCATAAGGAGTACAGGAAAAGCAATAATCTTAAAGAGAGTACCTGGAAAGCTATGACCACAAATGCTCATAGTTTGGGAAATAAAATACCAGATCTGCAGGCCCTAATGACAGAGGCAGAAGTGGACATTGTTGCTATCACAGAGACATGGTTCACAGAATCTCATGATTGGGATACGGCAATACCAGGCTATACCTTGTTAAGGAAGGACAGAGTGGATAGAAAAGGGGGAGGTGTGGCTCTTTATGTCAGAAACAATATCCAAGCATCTGAGCTGCAAGGAAGTTGGGGCAAGGAAGAAGCACTATGGGTCGACCTAAAAAAAGATGACGGAGCATCCATTTATATTGGAGTGGTTTACAGGCCCCTGAACCAAAAGGAAGAGCTGGACAGAGACCTGGTTGAAGACATCCATAAGATAGGTAAGAAGGGAGAAGTGGTGATCGTTGGTGACTTTAATATGCCAGATGTAGACTGGAAAATCCCATCTGCAGAATCTAAAAATAGTAGAGCAATAGTGGATGCCATGCAAGTAACTTTGTTCAAACAAATGGTATTAGAACCCACGAGAGAAGGAAATATACTCGACTTAGTGCTCACTAATGGAGATAATGTCTCTGATGTCCAGGTGGGCGCCCACCTCAGCACCAGTGATCATCAAACGGTATGGTTTAATATCACTAAAAGAATATGGAAAAGAAGTATAAAGACCAGAGTTTTACAGTTCAAAAACACGGACTTTGATGAAATGGGGAAGTACCTAGAGGAAGAACTAAATGGATGGGAGAATGAGAGAGATGTGGATCAGCAGTGGATCAATCTAAAAGGAGCAATCACCAAGGCAACTACTCTTTATGTTAGAAATGTAAAGAAAAGCAAAAGAAAAATGAAACCTATCTGGTTCTCAAACGAGGTGGCTGACAAAATTAAAGCTAAAAGAACAGCATTCAAGAAATATAAAAGATCCCAAAGGGAGGAGCACAAAGAAGAATATTTGATTCAACTGAGGGAGATGAAGAAATTAATCAAGTTGGCAAAAAGTCAAGCGGAAGAGAGGATTGCCAAGGAGATAAAAAATGGTGACAAAACATTTTTCAGATACATCAGCGAAAAGAGAAAAGTCCATAGTGGTATAGTGAAATTGAAAGGTGGAAATGATCAATGTGTGGAGAGAGACGAAGAAATGGCAGAAATATTAAATGAATACTTCAGCTCTGTGTTCACTAAAGAAGACCCTGTAGAAGGACCATTTCTACACAAGAAGCTGGAGGGTAGTGGAATAAATGAAAATCATTTTACAGTAGAAAATGTATGGGAAGAGCTAAAGAATCTGAAAGTGGACAAAGCCATGGGGCCTGATGGGATTCATCCAAGGTTTCTGAGGGAGCTCAGAGATGTGCTGGCGGGTCCGCTGTGTGACCTGTTCAATAGATCCCTAGAAACGGGAGTGGTGCCGAGTGATTGGAGAAGAGCGGTGGTGGTCCCGCTTCACAAGAGTGGGAACAGAGAAGAGGCTGGTAACTACAGACCGGTTAGCCTCACTTCGGTGGTGGGAAAAGTAATGGAGTCACTGTTGAAAGAGAGAATAGTGAACTATCTACAGTCCGGAGAATTGATGGACCAGAGGCAGCATGGATTCACCAGGGGAAGATCCTGTCAGACAAATCTGATTGACTTTTTCGACTGGGTAACCAAGGAATTGGATCAAGGAAGAGCGCTAGATGTCATCTACTTGGATTTCAGCAAAGCTTTTGATACGGTTCCGCACAGGAGACTGGTGAATAAAACAAAAAGCTTGGGAGTGAGTGCCGAAGTGGTGACATGGATTGCAAACTGGTTGACGGACAGAAGACAATGCGTGATGGTAAATGGAACTTTCTCTGAAGAGAGAGCGGTTTTAAGTGGTGTACCGCAAGGATCGGTGTTGGGACCGGTCCTGTTCAATATCTTTGTGAGCGACATTGCGGACGGGGTAGAAGGTAAGGTTTGTCTTTTTGCGGACGACACTAAGATCTGCAACAGAGTGGACACGCCGGAAGGAGTGGAGAGAATGAGATGGGATTTAAGGAAGCTGGAAGAGTGGTCGAAGATATGGCAGCTGAAATTCAATGCCAAGAAGTGCAAAATCATGCATTTGGGGAGTGGAAATCCGAATGAACTGTATTCGATGGGGGGGGAAAGGCTGATGTGCACGGAGCAGGAGAGAGACCTTGGGGTGATAGTGTCTAATGATATGAAGTCGGCGAAACAATGCGACAAGGCGATTGCAAAAGCCAGAAGAATGCTGGGATGCATAGAGAGAGGAATATCGAGTAAGAAAAGGGAAGTGATAATCCCCTTGTACAGGTCCTTGGTGAGGCCTCACCTGGAGTACTGTGTTCAATTCTGGAGACCGTATCTACAAAGAGACAAGGACAAGTTGGAAGCGGTACAGAGAAGGGCGACCAGGAAGGTGGAGGGTCTTCATCGGTTGACATACGAGGAGAGATTGAAGAATCTAAATATGTACACCCTGGAGGAAAGGAGGAGCAGGGGTGATATGATTCAAACTTTCAGATACTTGAAAAACTTTAACGATCCAAAGACAACGACAAACCTTTTCCAACAGAAAAAAATCAGCAGAACCAGAGGTCACGAGCTGAGGCTCCAAGGAGGAAGACTAAGAACCAATGTCAGGAAGAATTTCTTCACGGAGAGAGTGGTGGATGCCTGGAATGCCCTTCCGGAGGAAGTGGTGAAGTCCAAAACTGTGAAGCACTTCAAAGGGGCATGGGATAAACATTGTGGATCCATCAGGTCCAGAGGACACGTATAAAAGAGCAAGTAGCAAAACACTGCACGGAGCGGCAGTAGCCACAGAGGCATTCATGGAGCCGGATGCCAGTGGCCAGTGGTAGGTGTTCCACCTTCACGGAGCGGAAGGATGGAGGGCTGTCATCTCCCAATTAAATAAAAAAAAACAAAAAACAAAACAGGGATGGGATCCATCAGGTCTAGAGGACGCACATAAAGAGCAGGTAGTAAAATACTGCACGGAGCGGCAGTAGCCACAGAGGCATTCACGGAGCGGGATGCCAGTGGCCAGTGGTAGGTGTCCACCTTCATGGAGCGGAAGGATGTAGGGCTGTCATCTCCCAATTAAATTAAAAAAAACAAAAAACAAAACAGGGATGGGATCCATCAGGTCTAGAGGACACATATAAAGAGCAGGTAGTAAAATACTGCACAGAGCGGCAGTAGCCACAGAGGCATTCACGGAGCGGGATGCCAGTGGCCAGTGGTAGGTGTCCATATAAAGAGCAGGTAGTAAAATACTGCACAGAGCGGCAGTAGCCACAGAGGCATTCACGGAGCGGGATGCCAGTGGCCAGTGGTAGGTGTCCACCTTCACGGAGCGGAAGGATGGAGGGCTGTCATCTCCCAATTAAATAAATAATAAAAAAAAACCAGGGATGGGATCCATCAGTTCTAGAGGACGCATATAAAGAGCAGGTAGTAAAACACTGCATGGAGCGGCAGTAGCCACAGAGGCATTAACGGAGCGGGATGCCAGTGGCCGGTGGTAGGTGTCCACCTTCACAGAGTAGAAGGATGAAGGGCATCCATCTCCCAATTAAAAAAAAAAAAAAGAAAAAAACAGGGATGGGTTCATGGGCTATAGGTATTACCAATTATTAGGCTTTTCAATATTTGATGATAGTTAATGTGACTTTCAAGGCATGCTTCACTTTCGGTGCATGTCCGGCATGACTCCCTGCTTCAATGACAGGGGAAAAGAAAAACTGATACTTCACACATTTCCAGCATTGCCCTCTGCTTCATGGCAGAGAGCTATGCTGCCGCTTACCCAACTAATCAAACTTAATATTTCACTTGGAAGCAGCTCCATCACTGCTCTCTACATTAATAGTGGGGGTGAAAAGGGAATTAGAACATAAGGTTACTAAGAGCCAAGAGAAACAGTTAAGTATGAGAAAAAATAAGTGTAAGGCTTGCTGGGCAGACTGGATGGACCGGTTGGTCTTCTTCTGCCGTCATTTCTATGTTTCTATGTTTCTATAAGAACAAAATTGTAAAGCATATAGAAAGACATGATTTAATGGAACATAGTCAACATGGATTTACCCAAGGGAAGTCTTGCCTAACAAATCTGCTTCATTTTTTTGAAGGAGTTAATAAACATGTGGATAAAGGTGAACCGGTAGACGTAGTGTATTTGGATTTTCAGAAGGCGTTTGACAAAGTCCCTCATGAGAGGCTTCTACGAAAACTAAAAAGTCATGGGATAGGAGGCGATGTCCTTTCGTGGATTACAAGCTGGTTAAAAGACAGGAAACAGAGAGTAGGATTAAATGGTCAATTTTCTCAGTGGAAAAGGGTAAACAGTGGAATGCCTCAGGGATCTGTACTTGGACCGGTGCTTTCCAATATACATATAAATGATCTGGAAAGGAATACGACGAGTGAGGTTATCAAATTTGCAGATGATACAAAATTATTCAGAGTAGTTAAATCACAAGCAGACTGTGATACATTGCAGGAGGACCTTGCAAGACTTGAAGATTGGGCATCCAAATGGCAGATGAAATTTAATGTGGACAAGTGCAAGGTGTTGCATATAGGGAAAAATAACACTTGCTGTAGTTACACAATGTTGGGTTCCATATTAGGAGCTACCACCCAGGAAAAAGATCTAGGCATCATAGTGGATAATACTTTAAAATAGTCAGCTCAGTGTGCTGCAGCAGTCAAAAAAGCAAATAGAATGTTAGGAATTATTAGGAAGGGAATGGTTAATAGAACGGAAAATGTCATAATGCCTCTATATCGCTCTATGGTGAGACCACACCTTGAATACTGTGTACAATTCTGGTCGCCGCATCTCAAAAAAGATATAGTTGCGATGGAGAAGGTACAGAGAAGGGCAACCAAAATGATAAAGGGGATGGAACAGCTTCCCTATGAGGAAAGGCTGAAGAGGTTAGGGCTATTCAGCTTGGAGAAGAGACGGCTGAGGGGGGATATGATAGAGGTCTTTAAGATCATGAGAGGTCTTGAACGAGTAGATGTGACTCGGTTATTTTCACTTTCAAATAATAGAAGGACTAGGGGGCATTCCATGAAGTTAGCAAGTAGCACATTTAGGACTAATCGGAGAAAATTATTTTTCACTCAACGCACAATAAAGCTCTGGAATTTGTTGCCAGAGGATGTGGTTAGTGCAGTTAGTGTAGCTGGATTCAAAAAAGGTTTGGATAAGTTCTTGGAGGAGAAGTCCATTAATGGCAATTAATCAATTTTACTTAGGGAACAGCCACTGCTATTAATTGCATCAGTAGCATGGGATCTTCTTAGTGTTTGGGTACTTGCCAGGTTCTTGTGGCCTGGTTTTGGCCTCTGTTGGAAACAGGATGCTGGGCTTGATGGACCCTTGGTCTGACCCAGCATGGCAATTTCTTATGTTCTTAATATTTCCTTATTCTCCATTATCTCCCGTTTCAAGAAGACCCAAGTTTAAAAGGTATATAAACAGATACATAGTGGAGCTTCTGTTTTCCTAAGAGACTCTTTTAAGAGTCTCTTAGGACACTGCCTCACAGTGTCAGGAAATGCAGGGCAAAAGAGAAGGTAGCCCTGGAGCCTCCCTTACCCCTGAGGTATTAGGACCTATGGATACTCACATTGTACAAGGAGGAATACAATCAGGAGTGCAGTCGCTGAGGCAGGGAGCTTGAGATACAACTCAGACTCCGGGGCTCAACTCTGACATCACGCTTACCAGAGAAGTGCCGGCAAACCCTGCTACACTTAGAAACCCGGAGGCGGAACTGGTTCTACTGCATGCCAAAGTTGCTGGCAGTGTGGATCAGACAAGGAATCCTACCCTGGGTGATGAAAGTAAAGATGTTAGGAAAGCACACCCCGACGAGTTTGCCTGCAGTCAAGCCAGGGGTGAACCGGGATGGGTTATTGGATATGACTCTTCGACTCCTGTTATTACTAGTTTAAAATACTCACTACAGAGATCGGCGGAAATAACTTTGGAATCTTTATGGCTAGCAATAGAAGGTTTGGGAAATTTGATAGCAAATAAAATTCTCCCTATAAATTATGTGAGTAAAGATCATGAAGTGAGAATACAGGTAATGGAGAATACTATTAAAAGTGTCTTGTCACAGAATTCAGAAATGAAATCTTCTGTTAATGCAAATAGGATATCTCAAGAATCCCTGATGAAAGATAATACAAAATTATTAAATAAAATGGAGTATATGGAAAATACGTTAAAAGCAAGAAACCTTAGATTTGTAAATTTTCCCAAACTTTCACACATCTCCACAAAAGAAATGTTTAGAAAGTATTTGATTGAGATTTTAAGAGTACCTGAAGAAAGTATTCCCCCAGTCGTGAGAATTTTTTTATTTACCACAAAGAAAAAAGGATATAAAAGAGATAAGAGAAGGTCAAAAAACTGAAAGAATAATTTCAGATTTAAATGTAACAGATGTTAGAGTTGTCAGATTCTAGTATAGCTGAAAAAAGTGCTTTAATTGTTAAGTTTGCATTAGAGATGGATAGAGAATGGATATTTAAATTATATTTCAAATATCGTTTAAATAGTTTCTTAAACTTACAGGTGAGGATATTTCCTGATGAGTCTAGAATGACAAAAAAAAGAGAAAACTAGTTTTGCTTTTGAGATCACAGGCCCTATGAGTAGGGGTCAGTTTTCTATTGAAGTTCCCTTGCAAATGTCATTTGAAATATAAAGGGTTAACTTATCTCTTTTTTTTACCATCACAATTAATCCAATTTCTTTCTGATAAGGATACAATACAGGAAACTGAAAAAGTCTAATGTTCAGAACCACCCAGGCCCTTAACTGGCTGAGACTATCTCTCATTAGGAAATATTCCTCCTTTCAGTTATATATGCTAAGTTTTTCTTTAAAATGTTAATGTAAGAAAATGGATGATTTTAAGTTTATTTGGATCTTCTTTTAGTATAGAAGATCTCATTTTTGATGAAGTATGATAAATGGTTGAAGAATCTGATCTTAATTGATGTAAACTGTTAGTTTTCTTTCTTTTTTGTTTCTTAGTTAAATACTTCATATGTTCCAATGTCAGGAATATTATCTTGGTATATAAAATTAAAAAGCATAATAAAAATAAAATTATAAAAAAAGAAGTTACCAAGCACGAAAAAGATCTATGCATTATATTGGATTACTCACTGAAATCATCGGCGCAGTGTGCTGTGGTGATCAAAATAGCAAATAGAATGTTAGGAATTATTAAGAAGAGAATGGCAAATAAAACGATGGATTTCATAATGCCTCTCTCTCGCTCCATGGTGCAACCACATCTTGAATACTGTGTGCAAGTCTGGTCAGCGCATCTCAAAAAAGATATAGTTGGCACTGGAGAAAGTGCAGAGAAGGGCGACCAAAATGATAAGTGGCATAGAACAACTGCCTTATGAGTAATGAAGTTAGGGCTGTTCAGTTTGGAGAAAAGATGACTGAGGGGGGATATGACAGAGGTCGACAAAATCATGAAACGACTTGAAAAAATATAAATTGGTTATTTACTCTCTCAGATAATAGAAGGACTAGGGGGCACCCCAAGTTAACAAGTAGCTCATTTAAAACAAATCGAAGAAAATTCTTTTTCACTAGGTGCATAGTTAAGCTCTGGAATTCATTGCCAGAGGATGTGGTTACATCAGTTAGTATAACTGGGTTTAAAAAAGGTTTGAATAAGTTCCTAGAGGAAAAAAATAAACTGCTATTAATTAATAAGCAATAGAAGCTTGACATTTATTTAATGTTTGGATACTTGCCAGGTATTTATGACTTGAATTGGCCACTGTTGGAAACAAGATACTTGGCTTGATGGACCCTTGGTCTGACCCAGTATGGCAATACTTACATTCTTATGTTATGCATCCGAGAAAGGGCAGCTCCTACTGCTCTAAAGCTTGCACACACACCAGAGATTAAGCTTGGTGAAAATCTGAGCACCCTTGAGGCGGTCAAAAAGCTCCATGATGAGTGGTAGAGGATAGCGATATTTTTTTAGTGATAGCATTGAGACCACGGTAGTCGATACAAGGACAGAATGACCTATCCTTTTTTTTCCCACAAAAATGAAATCAGCTCCTACAGGAAGTGACAACGGGCAAATGAACTCCCTCTCCAGGTTCTCTCGGATGTATAGCAATGTGGTTCAGTCTCTGGAGCAGAAAGCAGGTAAACCTTCCCCCTGGGAGGCATCTTCCCCGGGAGGAGGTCTATGGACTAGTATGATGGGAAGTTTTCAGCCTTCTTTTTGCTAAATACGTTGGAATAGGTGGAGTATTGCAGAGGCAGACTGGGTAGCCTGGGGATTGTCGATCGAATGATGGAGGTTGCTGGTGGGTCTGGGCTAGACAATGAGCTTGGCAGGTAGCCCCTCATCTGGAGATTTGCAGAGTACCTCAGTCAATCTGGGGCTGCTGCTACATTAGCCACGGGAGACCCAAGATAGCTTTGTTGATAGCCTTCAGCAGAACATATAAGCAGATCTGCTCCTGATGGATCAGTCTGATTTACATCCAGAGTGGCATAGTGGACAAGGTGACTCAGGCAGGTAGGACTCCCCTGAGACTGATGAAACCGTGAGCGCGGTCAACATCTGCTTGGTGGGGATACCATGTTGGTGTATAAAAGCAAGTTTGCTTACCGTAAACGGTGTTTTCTGTAGATAGCAGGGAATTTAGCCATGCATACTGGGTGATGTCATCCCTGATGTCACGAAGGCGGAGTTACTCTCATAGCTCGAAGAGCTTTGAAGTGTGCATGACCTCGGGTTCCCACGCTCCTCGAGCTTCCCTTCAGTTAGTTTTCCAACCTGAGTGCCGGTGTAGGCGTTGTTTAGATGGATGGCTGTCCAGAGAGGCGGGTGGGAATGCATGGCTAAATTCCCTGCTATCTACGGAAAACACCGTTTACGGTAAGCAAACTTGCTTTTTTCCGTCGATAAGCAGGGCATTTAGCCATGCATACTGGGAGTCCCAAGCTCATAGGTTGCAGTATGATTGCAATATATATATTTCCAAATAATTTTTTTTTGCAACCTATGGTAGGTGGACAGCCATTAAGGCTTTGACAGTGTGTAGAATTGCAGATCCCAATGAGGAATCTGATGCAGACTGCTGATCGAGGCTGTAGTGTGATGTAAAAGTATGGATAGATGACCAGGTTGCTGCTTTGCAAATGTCCTGGACAGGTACACCCGGGATATGTGCTATAGAGGCTGCAGTCGCTCTAATTTGAAGAGCTTTTACTGGACCTGCAAGAGGTATGTCCTTTGTAGTATAGCAGAAATGAATACAGGCAGTTAACTAGTTAGACAATGTTCATTTTGAAACAGGTTGACCTGAATTATTCAGGTTGAATGAGACAAATAGCTGAGAGGATTGTCTGACTGAGTTCTATTCTTGTAATATGCCAAAGCCCTTTTACAATCTAACATATGAAGTAGTCATTGTCGTTCAACTGAATGAGGTTTCGGGTAAAAAACCAGAAGAGATATAGTTTTGTTTATGTGAAAGGCGGATACTACTTTTGGTAGGAAAGAAGGGTGAGTTCGTAAAAGTACTTTGTCATGATGAAATTGAAGATATAGAGCATTGATCATCAATCTTGAAGTTCACTTATTCGTCTTGCAGAAGTGATGGTGACAAGGAAAAGAACCTTCCAGGTTAAGAATTTTAGCGAGGAGGTGGGAAGCGGCTCAAAAGGAGGATTCATCAATGCTTCTAGAACCACATTAATATCCCATGGAACTACTGGTTTCCGAAAAGGCGAGTGAAGACGAAGCAATCCTCTCATAAATTTTGAAATTAGAGGATGGGGAGAGATAGGGCAGACATTGTTTTTATTGTGATAAGCTGCAATTGCACTAAGGTGTACTCTTATGGACGATACTGCTAGACTTGAAAGAGACAACCTATGTAAGTAAGTCAAAAGCGATGTTGCCGGACAAGAAAGGGGGTCAAGTCTTTGACCAGAGCACCATGTAGAGTACCTTTTCCATTTGAAGGCATAATTTCTCCTAGTGGAAGGTTTCCGAGATGCTATGAGAACGTCCGTTATGGGTGGTGGAAGTTGTAAGGACATAAGAAATTGCCATGCTGGGTCAGACCAAGGGTCCATCAAGTCCAGCATCCTGTTTCCAACAGAGGCCAAAACCAGGCCACAAGAACCTGGCAATTACCCAAACACTAAGAAGAACCCATGCTACTGATGCAATTAATAGCAGTGGCTATTCCCTAAGTATAATTGATTAATAGCCATTAATGGACTTCTTCTCCAAGAACTTATCCAAAACATTTTTGAACCCAGCTACCTGCCGTTCAATCTCCATGCCTTCAGGTGAAGGGAGGATTGCATGGGGTGAATTAGAGTTCCCTTGTCTTGTGAAAGGAGAAAGGGAACTGTAGGGAATGGTATTGGAGGGTTGATCTAGAGTCGCAGAAGATAAGCATACCATGGCTGCCTCGGCCATGCTGGAGCTACTAGTATTAGGTCTGCTTTGTCCGCAATACATTTTTGGATCGTGCGTGAAATTAGCAGTATGGGAGGAAAAGCATACAGAAGGGCATTGCTCCACGGAATCAGGAAAGGATCCCTAGATATTCTGTGTATACTGGGAAGAAGAGGGCAAAACTTGTTCACTTTGCGATTCTCTTCTGACGCAAGGAGGTCTATCTCTGGCGTACCCCATTGTGCGAAGATTTTGTTTGCTTCTTTTTGATTTAGAGACCATTCGTGTGGGTGAAAAAGGTGGCTGAGCCTGTCCACCCTCATATTCGCAAGACCTGGAAGGTATGATGCTTGAAGAAAGGTCTTGTGTTCTGCCCATTCCCATATCTGAACTGCCTCCTTGCAGAGAGGCAGTGAACCCAATCCCCCTTGCCTGTTTTTTGTTTTTTTTTTTAAATTTATAGTTCATTAACGCTGTAGTTAACAAGTGTAAGTATACAGCACCAATAGAAACAAATACAGCCACCTGAAGCATAAACCAAAGTGGAAAGTACAACATGATATAATGAAACAAGCAACAAGGTGTAATTATTTATCCCCAACCCCCCCTCCCCCCTGCATGCCATATGCAGTCCATGTGGATCTGGTCGCCAACCCGTCACTCCAGCCTCCATTACCCTTAGGTCAATACTCGGAAGAGTTCAATGGGATATATCATCCAATTATAATATCGTGAAGATTAGAGGTCTCCAAGAGATGTAGGGCTCCCAAATTTTATTGAATTTAGCCAGACACTGATATTTCAGGGCCATAAGACGATAGAGGGTGCAAGTTCCATCCAGGCATTTTAGTAGCTCATCCGGGGTGGGTGGTAGAGATCTCTTCCAGCGGAAAGCAATTTCCATTTTGGTCGCCGTACACACCTGTTGCACCAAGGTTTGAGCCGGTGCAGCAAGAGAGTCACCTGAAGCAAATAGTAAAGCCTGTTCCATGGTGAGATTACAGGGGGTCTGAAGAAGTTGTGATAATAAGTTGGAAATATATGCCCACAGAGATTTAATAAAGACACAGTCCCACCACATATGCAGAAACGATCCCTCTTGGTGGCAGTTCTGCCAACCGTGTGGGTCCATATGAGGGTAACAGTGGTGTAATCTAACCGGTGTTAAATGCCACCGAAAGAGCATCTTATAGTTAGCTTCAATGATCCGAGTGGAGATATTGCCCTGGGAAACCTTGGAAATATAGTAGACCACTCCTCTTCCGAGAAGGATTTCCCAAGGTCAATTTCCCATGCCAGCATGTGAACATGTTTGCCAAATGGTCGAACTGTCAACTGGCGGTAGATTTTAGAAATGAGGCCCCCTATGGCAGGGGAGGGGGTGCAATATCCCTCAAACAGAGAGCGAGATGGTGATATAAGTCCTTTAGTTTGAGCATGAAGCATGAAATGCCTTAACTGCATGTAGGGAAGAAACTCCGTGGAAAGCAAATGGTAAGTCTCTTGCAGTACAGAAAAAGGTATTGGGAGATCCCGCTGCATGACCTGATAAAGACAAGTGATACCACCGGCTTTCCATAGCTCATACGGTTTAGTAGGAAGTCCGGCAGGAAACGTAGTGTTGTGGAATAAGGAAGTGAGCGAGAAATACTCCGACGTCCCCACCAGTTGGTGTCTCCACCGCCTCCACACATTGTAGGTGTGTCTTGTATATGGTGTTAGCAGAAGATTAGGTCTCCAAGTTTTGTTAGGTTGCCAGAGGAGTGAAGCCAATGGTGTCGGCTTTATCCAGTCTTGCTCCAAAGCAACCCACGGTTTTATAGAGGTTGAACAATGCCAGTCAATGACAGGCCTAAGTTGAGCTGCCACGTAGTACCATGTCAGATTTGGTAGGCCCAAGCCTCCCTCTGTCTTAGGTTGGTAGAGAATTTTTTGAGCTACACGAGGAGGTCGGTGGCGCCATAGGAAACGGAGTAGTTTTCGTTGCCATTGGAGCAGCGTAACTCGGCTGATCGGTATAGGTAGAGTCTGGAAGAGGTAAAGCAGCCTAGGTAATAGGTTCATTTTGATGGTAGCTAGTCGGCCGATCCATGTAAGCGGGAGAGAACTCCATTTTTCCAAGTCCATATCAATTTTCTTGATTAAAGGAGTATAGTTGTGATGGAAAAGATCAGATATGTGGCTGCTCAAATATACCCCAAGATACTTAAGTTTGGAGTTAGCCCATTTAAATGCATGATTAGCCTTTAATTTACATACCATATCGGGTGGACAGGTTACATTCAATATCTCGGATTTGTCCCAGTTGATTTTGAACCCAGAAATGGCACTAAACTGAGCCAGCTCTGTTTCAATCAGTGGGAGGGATATAGTGGGGTTCCCAACCGTAAATATAATATCGTCAGCAAACAAAGACAATTTGGGCTCGCAAGTGTAGAGAGGAAAATCTTGCACCTGTTTGTTACCTCTGATGGAAATGGCCAGGGGTTCGAGGAAGATAGCAAATAATAGGGGCGACAAGGGGCAGCCCTGTCGCGTACCCCTTTGCACAGAAAAGGGGGAGGTATAGCTACCATTGATTTTTAGACTGGCTAGGAGTTTATGATAAAGCGCCTGTATCCAGTTGTGGAAAAAGGGTCCAAACTCCATTTCATGTAATGTTTGAAATAGAAATGGCCAGTGGACCATGTCGAAGGCTTTCTCTGCGTCTATGGCCAGAAGGAGGTGGTCCACCTGACGCTGTGAAGCCCCCCAAATAACGTTGATTATTTTGCGGACGTTATCGCTAGCCATACAGCTAGGGATAAAGCCAGCCTGATCTGGATGTATAATATGCATGATAAAACAGTTTATTCTATCGGCCAGAATTTTGGCTAGGATTTTGAGGTCTAGGTTTATTAGCGAAATTGGCCGATAGGATGCACATAAGGCTGGGTCTCTGCCAGGTTTGGCTATAATGGTGATACCAGCGGTATTGGAATCAGCGTTAAGCTTACCCCCCTCCCTGAGGTCAATGCGGGAGTATGAGTCGTGTGGCTTAGAGTAAAGTGAGCTTGTAAGTGGGTAACCAGGACATGCCCAAATAATGTATAAAACTTGGCTGTCAGTCCGTCGGGTCCTGGCGCCTTGCCCACCTTAAGTGTTTTTATTACTGCCAGGATTTCTGGCGTCGTGATTTCCGCTTTTAATCTCTCTCTCATGTCCTGGGCTAGACGAGGTAAAGGAAGCGCCTGAAGATAATGTTTGATATCCGCGGACTGGATGTGGGATTCAGCGGAATATAAGTTTTGATAAAATTTAAGGAACTGCTGAGTAATGGCCTAATTTGAGGTCTCTATCTGCCCCCTATCATTTTTTATTTTTAAAATATGGTTTTGAAAGGACTGCTTTTTCAATTGGTGAGCCAATAGTCTGCCCACTCTGATACCGCCTTCAAAGTGCTGTTGTCTAGTAATATGGAGAGCATGTGCGATATGATCCAGTTCTAGCCTATGCAATTCCTCCCTGTGTTGAGTAAGCCTCTTAAGAGTATGGGTGGAGCGGGACTTGCTGTGCTGCGCTGTAAGATCAGCTATTCTATTTCTAAGGTGCAAGCAAGCCGCCTCCCTTTTCTTTTTAATATGAGAGGAATGAGAAATAAAGTTTCCTCTCATATAAGTTTTGAAGCAGTCCCAAACAGGGACCGGGGATGAGACAGACCCAACGTTTATGGTAAAAAAGTCACGAATAACCTGTGTTGTAGTTTGTGCAAACAGAGGGTCCTGCAATAGAGAGTCATTGAGCCGCCAATATTTACAACCATGCGCTTCAACGGGTACGTTAATTTGTACTGAGACAGGAGCATGATCAGACCAAGTCACTATTCCAACCTCTGGGTTGCAAATCCGGTGAAATAAGGTTTTGTCTACCATCAGGTAGTCAATGCAGGAGTACGATTCGTGTGGCTTAGAGTAAAATGAGTAGGACCGAGAGTGTGGATATGTAGCTCTCCAGAATCCACCAAATTGAGTTCAGATAGGAGGTCCTTGAGGGCCCTGGTATGGACCATTGCCATGTGTGTGAAGCCCTTAGAGGTATCTAATGATGGAGATACGGTTACATTGAAATCACCACCCACTATAAGGTATCCTGAGGCATGTTGTGTGAGGATATGTTGTAGGTGCTTAAAGAACACCGCCTGTTCCTTGTTGGCCCCCATTACATTAAGTAATGTAAACTCAAGATCAAACATCTTAACCCCAAGTAGCAAGTAACGACCCTGTGGGTCGACAATAATTTTTGTACATTCAAACACCATATGTGATGAGAAAAAGATGCCTACTCCTGCATACTTAGCATTTTTATTTGCAGCTGCAAAATACTGATGCTGAAATTTTTGGGACTTCATTAAGGCTTCGTATCTGCGGGTTAAGTGCGTTTCCTGGACAAAAACAATATCCGGCTTAGAAGCTGCGGTCTCCCTATAGAAAAGGGATCTCTTGTGAGGAGAGTTAAAACCCTTGACATTCAAGGATAGTATCTTAATCAGAGCCATTCATGTACCATGGATTTGCTCCCAAAGCCTCATTCGCACTAGAAATACCAACATTGGTAAGGATAGATATCTGTGGGAACCAATACATCCTCCGAAAAGAAGTAGCAACAATATCATGGGATGACATTGAAAAAACAACCTACCATTAGCAAATAATATGCAGCATGGAGGAGTGACGCATCGACAACCAAAATAGTAGCAGAGTGAAATAGCATGCCCCTTCTGAGGACCTAGGCAGTCCTGCGATCCCCTAAGATAATGTCTGCCATATCCTCCCAGCAGACTGTCTCCTGTCCCTAGATGGGGAATTGAGTAACGCCCCTAAATCACTTCTGGTGAAACTGGATCTCCGTCATTTCATATACGCCGATGATGTACAGATCCTCATCCCCATCTATGATTCACTCGCTAATGCCCTGAAAACTTGGGATTCGGCCCTTGCTGAAATAAAAAAATCTACTCACAGAAAACTGTCTTGTTATAAACATTACCAAGGCAGAACTCCTCATCATCACTCCACACAAGAACACCGCCGCTAACACCATCCCCATTTGCAGCAAGTCCGCAGCCTTGGCGTCATGATTGATAATCACTTTTCCTTAAAGGATTTCATCTCGGCCACAATCAAAAATGGTTTCTTCAAGCTACATACGCTAAAAAGAATTAAACCTCTCTTACACCCACAGGACTTCCGGACTGTGTTACAAGCCACAATACTGCCGAAACTAGACTACTGTAACGCCTTACTACTAGGTCTCCCGAAAAACACAATTCAACCATTGCAGATGCTACAAAACTCTGCTGCTCGCTTACTCACCAATACTCGCCGACACGAACACATCACTCCAGCTCTCATGTTCCTGCACTGGCTTCCTATAGCTTACAGGATTACATTTAAAGTACTCTCCCTCATTCATAAATCAATACATAACCAAGATGCAATGGTTTTCCGATCAGTTTATATTCCGTACATCTAATAGACCAATAAGAAATATCCACCAAGCTAAACTTGCCTCTCTTCCTCTTAAACACATCAAACACATGACCACAAGAGACCGTTCTTTCTCCATAGCTGGTGTCAACATCTGGAACAAAATGCTCATGGACTTGCGTCTCAAATCCTGCCATAAAACTTTCAAACAAAACCTCAAAACCTGGTTGTTCGAACAAGCTTTCATGCAATGATCATCGATTAATCTGAAATGCCGTTTTCTTGTTTACTTTTCACTAGCTCCCTGTTCCTTTTCTCTCCCCTATGTTTGTTTCAATTTGCTAATTTCTCTGTTCTCCCTTTATGCCTGCTATACCTATTTGCAATATTTGTAACTTGACATTAACTAATGGAATAGGCCTGTAGCAGGTTAATTGCTTATTATTTCTCCTGCTTCGTTATTGAATTAGAATATGCATTTGTTCTTAATAGTTAAAGGAGTTATATTAGGCACTCCTGAATTCCGTTATTTATGTAAAGCCTGTTCCTGTCATTTGTTTACTTCCTGTAAAGCCTGTTGTATGTAAAGCCTGTTGCTAATTTATTGTTTACTGTAAACCGAGGTGATGTATATCTATACGAGCCGCGGTATATAAAAATCACTAAATAAATAAATAAGAGATGGAGCACCCCCCATCCCCCCCCCCGCAATCCACAACTTTACAAACATGAGCAAAAGTTAAACATTACAACCGAGTCCTGTATATGTTATATCAAGGATATACAGAGAAGAACTTGTAAGTGACCATCCGGCAAATAGGGTGTCAAGACTCCTTACTACTGGAGCAAATCTGAAGTTCAGGTCAGGCCCAGGTTGGGGAAAGGGCCCCCTTGCTGCCTACGGAGCTGGCTATTTCTCTTCCCCACCCGCTGCCACGCTGGGAGAGGTGGGGGAGCCGAGCAGGATCCAGGATTTTTTTGAGGAACTTGTGGCGCAGTAAAACCCAGATTTGCAAGGCTTGGCAGGGCTTCCTCCGGGGTTAGACATTTATGCGTAGTTCCCTCGTGAATGAAGGACAGGCCAAATGGATGTATCCAACGGTACCGGATGGCTTTAGTACGGAGGAATGTGGTCACATGTCTAAACGTTTGCCTGCTTTGTAATGTTGCCTGGGATAAATCCGGGGAAAATAGCGATTTTATGGGTGTTCCAAACCCATTCATTCCTCTCTCGCGCAACTGTCGCGATCCGCTCCTTCACTTTATAGGAGGTAAAACAAACAATAATGTCCCGTGGGCGGTTAAGGCTGAGGAGCCTGGAGAGCTCTGTGCGCACGATCGAACTGGTTATCGGGGGGGCAGACGCCGCCGGCGAGCCCGTCTCCCTGAGCATATAGAGACAAAAATCACGAACCAGCACATGGCAATCCTCAGGCCCTGTCGCCTTGGGGAACCCCCTGAATCGTAGATTACTTCTTCTTGCTCTGTTCTCTAAATCAGCAAGTTTAGAGCGGTAAGTTGGGCATTCTCAGCCCGAAGCGTGTCACAGGCACTTTTATTAGTCAAAATTTGTGCAGCCTGACCCTCAACCCTCACATCTATATCCCCCACCCGGTGGCCCAGGGCCGAGAGATCTTCCTTTACCTCCTCCACGCGGGTTAGGCGTTCCTGGCGATAAGCTTTTAAGTCAGCTCGTATCCCCGCAAACCATTCCCTGAATTCGGCCCGGGTCGGGTGGTCTGTAGGTGGATCCTCAGGGTATTCCGAATTGGGAAATGAGGGCTCACAAATTTCGGCGCGCGAGTCACCGCCATCTTGGCCGCTATCCTCTCCCTCAGGGGAGCCGCCCAGTTCTTTAATGCCCTCTTTTTGATAGGAAAAACGCTGAAGATCCAGATTTTTTTTCTTACTGGTCATCGTGCTTCGTATCTGCAAGCTCTCAGAGCTAATTAAGGTCCAGATGGTCAGGCAGGACTCGGATTGCCGTGGATAAATCGGAGGGGCGACGGGAGCCTAAGGATCAAGCATCCATCCCGTGGCGTGACGTCACGCTCCCCTCCCCCCTTGCCTGTTTATATAAAACATCGCCACTTGATTGTCGGTGTGTATCATAACTGATTTGCCTTGTACCCATAACTGGAATACTTTTAGAGAATTGCGTATTACTCTGAGTTCTAATAGATTTATCTGAAGAACTTTCTCTGTGTTTGACCAGAGTCCTTGTGTCTGTAAATGTAAGAGATGGGCCCCCCACCCCTTCGAAGATGCATCCGTTGTGAGGATTAGCTGATGAGGGGGCTGGTGGAATGGGCTTCCTTCGGTCAGTACTGATGGGCGAAGCCACCACTTTATGTCTTTTTTCATGGAATTTGTTACTTGAACCGTGTGCGACATCGGTTGTGTCATTTGATTCCATTGAGATTTGAGACCCCATTGGAGACGTCGAATGTGGAGTCGAGTGTGTTGGACAACATGTACTGCTGCCGTCATATGGCCCAAGAGCAACATTATATGGTGCTCTTGGGCCATATGGAACTTCCCGTGCACTTCTACGTCTTGTGACGTAGAAGTGCACGGGAAAGGTTTTGCAAAATTTTGGTTCAGTCCAGAGGTAGAAAGGCTCTGGAAAGTGGGGTTCGAATAATTGCTCCTATGAATTGAATTGTTTGGGAGGGTTGGAGCTGTGACTTCTCGTAACTGACTATCCAACCCAAATTCTCTTGGCAAAGAAGAGTGGTTTCCACCTGTTGCAAAAGGAGCTGAGCATTGGAAGACACAATGAGCCAGTCGTCCAAATAAGGGAATATAGTTATCCCTTGTTTGCGGAGATGTGCCACAGCAACAGCTAGACATTTCGTGAAGACCCACGGGGCTGATGAGAGACCAAAGGGAAGTACCTTGTATTGGTAGTGGTGATTCGCTACTTGGAAACAGAGGTAACGCCAAAAGTTCTTGTGAATGGGAATGTGATTGTACGCATCTTTCAGATCTAGCGAGCACATCCAGTCGTTTGGTTGTAAAAAGGGGAGAACTGTTTTGAGAGAAGTATCTTGAATTTTTCCTTTACTAGATGTTTGTTTAGCGCTCGGAGATCTAGGATTGGGCATAGGCCTCCTGACTTCTTGGGAATGAGGAAGTATTGGGAATAGAATTTGTTCTCTCCTTGCAAGGGAGGTATCGGTTGTATCACTTTCTGTTGAAGGAGAAGTGACACTTCCGTCTTGAGAGATGGAATTTGTGAACTGGGTGTTTTGGCAGCAATCAAATGCGGAAGTAATGGGAAGGAACTGAAACGAAGACGGTATCCTTGTGAAATGATGCTTAATACCCATTGGTCTTTGGTGATTTTGGCCCATTGGGAAGAAAAGGAAGATAGTCTCCCCCCCCACGTGAGCTGTTGTTGTGGCATTCTGACTTTAAAAGATTGTTTTGGAGTTTGTTGAGAAGGTTGAGGCCTCTGAGGTCTTTGGCTTCTTTGCCGTGGTCTTTGGCCTTGAGATTGGGACATAGGCCATTGTGGTTGGTATGATTGTTGACTATAATTGGACTGATAGGGTTGATAGTAACTGTATGATCTTCGATAGTAATAACCCCTTTTATACTGGTTATTGTAGCGGCGAGAAGTGGAAGGTGTGTCCAGAGGGGTTAACGATTGGACAGCAATATTTTGTTCCTTAATTAAAGAAACTGTCTCTCTAAGCTTTTCACCAAAAAGACTGTCCGGCCTGCATGGTAAGTTGGCCAGTCTATCATGTATGTCTTTCTTTGATACTGCTGGCTCGTAGCCATGCCAGCCGACGAGCTGATAATGAAATTGCTGATGACTTTGCAGAAGTATCAAAGGCTTCATACGATGTTCGGAGCAAATGACGCAATCCTTCTTGGAGGTCTAGAAACGGCTGAGGCAGTGGCGTATCACCCTGTGTTGCGGATAGCAGGGGTTGTAACTGTTGTGTACAATTAAACAAATACTGAATAATGTAAAATTGATGGTGATTAATACAAGAATTTAGCATAGAATTCTGATAGATCTTCTTTGCAAAGTCATCTAAGATCTTGTTGTCTTTTCCAGGAGGCGTATTCGAAAATAGCCTGCTCTTTTTAGCTTTCTTCATAGCCGATTCCACAACTATTGAGTTATGAGGAATTTGAACATTTGAATAGTATGATGTTTTCTGCATTCTGTATTTTAAGTCCAACTTCCTTGATATTGGTGGGAGAAGGAATGGAGTATCCCAAGCCTTGTCCATGAGATCTTCCAAAGTTTGATGTGGGGGTAGAGCAGTAGGTTCAGCTGGAACATCTAATATTTGTAGAAGTCCCATGACCTCAGATCTCGGGTCTGGAAGTTTCTTTGTTTCGATGTTAAGTGCTAAACCTAATCTTTCCAGGAACTTAGCATACGTGAGATCTTCCGGTGGTGAAGTGGGCTGGGGAAGATCTTGTGGAGGGTCAGACGGAGTGCCCGTTGAACTGCCCGGAGTTGATAAAGGAGAAGGATCCAGGGAGATTGTATGAATGGAAGATGCAGGGGATTTAGTGTGACATGGAGATGGTATGTCCTGTAGACACAAGGAGAATTGCAGTGATGCGGGACTTTTTGAATCCAATGGTAACGGATTAGGATCTGGAGGTAATCCCTACATGAAGGAATGCAAAAGAGTGGTGATCTGAGATATTGTCTCGTGTGCTGTCTGGCGTTGAGGTTGGTTCGGTTTCTTAGTAGATTGTTTGGATCTTTTAACCCGTGTAGTTGGCCTTGGTAAGTGAGGCGATCTTGGTCTCTTATAAGGTTTTTTAGGAAGAGAACCCATTTCTGAGGACGACTCCCAGTATCCTGCTTGGTCGTCTACCATGAGATCAGAGAATACTGATGAAGGGGAATGGGTTCCCCTTGGAGAAGGCAGTGAGTGCCTCAGCGAAGAGTCCGATACAGGAGGTGCTGTAGAGGGTATTACAAGATGGTTTGTCTTTGAGACCGACTTACGAGGTTTATCTAATGGTGTAGATTTTGTAGTTGTCTTCCTTTGTTGATCAGGAAGAATCTTCTTATGTTTATGAGTCATTTGCTTCGTAGCTGCAGGAGATGCGTTGTGATGAGTCGTAGATATTTTAGATGTGTCGAAATGCTTCGTAGATAACGGCGCCTTCGTTAATGGCGACGCATGGTCGATGATTGCGTCGTACGATGTCCTGGAACTGGGATGGACGCAGTGTCATGTGCGTCGCATCCGGTGCGGCACTCGACGCATGCTGCGTGGTCGTCGACGCAGGTTTTGACGCACTGCTGTCTGAAGCGGAGTGTGCACGTCGTACAGTCTCGGACCGAAGCTTTTGAATGCCCAGTGAAGACTTAGTCGATCTTTTATCTACTGGAGAGGGGGCATATGAGTGCCTCAGCCTCTCCATCTTCTCAGCCCTCTTCTGTCTTCTTGCTCGTGGGGACATTCTCCCACAGTCCCTGCAGGCAGCTTGATCATGGTCGGGACCGAGGCATAAATAACAGTAATTATGCCCATCGGTCACCGACATGATCTTACCGCAGGAGCAATACTTAAATCTCGGACTTTTCGGCATCTTCTTCTTCTTTTCTTGAAAGTTTGAAAGTTTTAATTTTCCTGTCAGGGAGAGAGTAGCCACACGTCCGTGTAGAACCGCGGAAAACTAAAACTAAAGGGAAGCTCGAGGAGCGCAGGAACCCGAGGTCACGTGCACTTCAAAGCTCTTCGAGCTATGAGAGTAGCTCCGCCTTTGTGATATCACGGATGACGTCACCCAGTATGCATGGCTAAATGCCCTGCTTATCGACGGAAAAGGTTCTCCGTGATGAAGTTACCCGCCACACCAATATTCAGGAAGGCTTGTATATAGATCAGAGTATTTACAAGGGAGAGGCAAACCACGACTAGAATCTGGAAAAGAGCTGGGTCGACCTAGATTGTCCTCTCCCACCAGCCCTAGATCCTGGCATTTCCCAGCTTGGATAGGAAATGCGCTGCAAAGTGCCCCTAGTCAGCGCAACAGAGAGAGGGGTTATGTCGCCTCCGCCTATTTTTACTCTGGCGAGATCCTGAGACGGTCTATTAGCATGGTCTCCTCTGAGGGGCCTGCAGGCTCTAAGACTCGAAGTCAGGGAAAGACGAAAGATGGGTAGTTCCCATTCCCGGAACCTTAAACTGATGAGTCCCTCGAAAGGGACCGGAAGGTCTCAACTACCTACTTGTCCTTTATGGGCTCGGACAGACCCTGGCGGAAGACGGAAGTCAAGCTGTCCTCCCTCCATTGGAGCGCTGATGCTAGTGTCCAGAAATGGACCGCATAATCCCCCATCAACTGTATCTGGAGAACTTCTGCCGCAGCTGATGTGGTGCAGCCAGGCTCATTGAAGATGAGGTGGAATTCTCTCAGGAATTGATCCAGGTCCGAGAAAAAGATTGTCTGGGACAAAAAATAAGTTTCCTTGGCTTTGTGGGGATGAGGACCACCTCAAGCTCAAAGTGCATGAGACACTGGTTGAGAAAGCCCCTGCACTCTTTGGCTTCCCCATAGAATCGAGGTGGTGGTGACAGCTGTGAAACAAGTCTTGGAGTGGGAGCCAGCTCAGGCAGCAGAAGAACTCTAGGAGGAGCTGGGAATACTGATGTGACTAGCAGGGCATCCATATGAGTTGTGAATCTCTTAAGTATCCTGTTACCTGGTGCAAAATGCCCTGTTGTTGAATCTGTTGGACCATGCCTAGAATGGCTTATAGAGCAGCCAGGTCCGCTATGTTGATTGCCTCAGCAAACTGTTATGACTCCGGTGAAAGTGGCCCCTTGGTGCTATGGACTGGTTGGCGCAGAACAGCAAGTGGACCCGCTAGGCCCAATTCACCAGTTGACAGCCATGCCCTGTGACAGGACTTGCTGAAGCTTTGCCCATACCAGCCTCCCCTGCAGATTGAGTCCTTGTATTCTGGCAGTTCTGAGGTGGGTCCCTAGAGCTGCAGAGGAGACAAGAGTCCAAAGCTAGGCAAGGGTCAGGGCGGGCAGCAGACAGCAGATGCCAGAAGACAAGCCAGAGGTTAGGGCAGATAGCAGACAGCAGTTATCAGTAGGCATGCCAGAGTTCGGGGCAGGCAGCAGACATGACAATGTCGAGTCCAAAGCAGGTGGTCAAGTCCAGGCAGCAATTAAGGGTGGTCAAAGTCCAGGCAGAGGTCATAGTCTAGAGAAGCAAGCCAAGAGACAGACAAGTCACAGGCCACAACAAGGATATGGCAGGACACGGAGGCAAGGAAGAGTCAGGTAAGGCAAGGCAGATGGAACCTCAGGAGCAAGACTCAGGGGCAGGAAATCAGGAATGACAGGAACTTGGGACAGAGAACATCATGAACTGAGGTGCAAGGCATATCAGAAATGTTGCTGAGGACAGAAGCCAGAAAAAAAAATTAGGGTGCATGCAAGCCTCAACCCCCTACCTCCCCAAACCTTGAAATGTATCCCATGTTGGGACCATGTGCACATGGCTGAGGCAAGGTCAGGACGGCGCCATTTTGGAAAATGGCGCCAACTGGGCCTGGGGCACCTGGTCCCAACATAGGATCCATTTCAAGCTTTGGGAGAGTGCAGGAGGGAGGTAGGGGGTGGGGGTTGGGAGATGGGGGCTGCACCCCAATTTTCTTTTTCTGGCTTATGGGAGGGGGGGGGGGAGAGATGACATACTGGGACAGGATCATTTTCACTTGGCAAGGTGGGAAGCGGGGGCCCGGGATAGGCCCATTGACACTTGGAGGGATGGGGGAAAAGGGGAGTATGGGACAGGATCTTTGTCACTTGGGTGGAGTGGGGGAGCCAGGACCCTATGCCATTTTTACAAGGATGGGAGGGGAGGGCTGGGGGTCATCGCCACGCAGGCTTTTTTAAATTATATTTTTAAACATTTTGGAAGTGTCGGAGCTGCCTCAACTGGCGGCCCCAGGTTAAGACCTAGCCTCATTCTTCCACAATAAAATTAGCAACATCATGTCACGCTTCCCCCCCAATCAAACATCCAATGAAACGCTACAACGCCAAACTACTACCAATCTCTCCTCCTTCGACACCACCTCATCTCTGGAAATCGAATCTATCCTAAAAAAAAAATCAGACCCTCTACACACCCATCAGATACCATCCCCACAAAAAATCTACTCTCCATCCCCGGGATCATCGCCAAACCCATCTCGAACATCATAAACAAGTCTATTGAACTTGGCAATATCCCCAAAAACCTTAAACATGCCATTGTGAAACCCATACTTAAGAAACCCTCCCTGGACCCCTCCGATCTCTCCAATTTCCGACCCATCTCCAACCTGCCACTAATCACAAAAGTCCTTGAGAAAGCTATTAACAAACAGCTATCAGACTACATGGATGAAAACAACATCCTATCCCCCTCACAATTTGGCTTTCGCAAGCACCATAGTACTGAGACCTTGCTCATTTCACTCTCTGACCACATCTTGAAAGGTCTTGATAAAGGACTTTCACACATCCTCATTCTTCTTGACATATCCGCTGCATTCGACACCATTAAACATCACATCCTATTAGAACGTCTGAGCGACATTGGTATCTCAGGCTCGGCTCTACAATGGTTCCACTCATATCTGGCTGAAAGACAATTTAGCTTACAAATTGGAAACTCCACCTCCAAACCCCACACCCTCGCTCAAGGAGTACCACAAGGTTCATCTCTTTCCTCTACACTTTTCAATATATATCTCCTCCCCCTCTGCCATCTCCTTGCTAAACTTGGCCTTCCGCACTTCATATATGCTGATGATGTGCAGATACTCATTCCGGTTAAAGACTCAATACACAAAGCCGTTGAAATTTGGAAATCTGCCCTCTCTGAGATCAGCAGCCTTCTATCCAACAACTATCTCACCCTCAACGCTGCTAAAACGGAACTCATCCTCATATCACCCCCAACATCTCCCCTACTCTTCTTATGACCCCTCCCACTCACACAACAATGATCCCTCCACTAACATCACATTCCCTACTCATGTACGAAGCCTTGGCGTATCCCTAGACAGTCACCTCAACTGCAAAAAATTCATCAATAACACCCTCAAAGACTGCTTCTTCAAATTGCACACCCTAAAAAGACTCAAACCTCTATTACATCTCAGCGACTTCCGTACCATATTACAAGCCCTCATACTATCGAAAATAGATTACTGCAACTCCTTGCTCCTAGGCCTGCCTAAAAGCACCATACAGCCACTGCAACTCCTCCAAAATGCAGCTGCCCGGATACTCACCAACACCCACAAAAATGATCACATAACCCCGGTACTCAAACATCTGCATTGGTTACCCGTAGCATCCAGAATCACCTTCAAAGCCCTCACTCTAATACACAAATCTCTTCACAACCAGGACATGCATTGGTACAATGAACATTTCTCCTTTCACAACAATAACAGACCCACTAGAAAACAATACCTGGCCACACTACATACCCCCTCACCCAAGCTCACTAAGCTCCGCACCACAAATGAAAGGGCCCTCTCCCTAGCAGGTCCTTTTCTCTGGAATAAACTCCCCACCTCTCTCCGCCAAGAAACCTGCCCAAAAATATTCAGGCAAAACCTCAAGACCTGGTTCTTCAAGCACTCATACACCTAACCTACACACAACCACCCGCACCCCGTCTCCAATCCCTTCCCTCTCTCCTCCTCCTCCCCCCCCACCTCCTCACTCTCTCCATTTACTCCACTTATATTTAACACTATCCCATTTCCCACTTGCAATCCTCTGCATATCTGCCTCATAAGCTCCTAAAACTTAATTTCTCTACTAAGTTTATTCACGGTTTCCCTTCAAAGTATACGTATCCCTCCTCTAAGTATATTTAAGGACATTATAAGTGTATATAAGGACATTATAAGTGTACATAAGGACATTATAATCTCACACACGTGTATATTTACCTCCTCTAAATGTAGATTTCCCTACCAATTTTCAGAATTCTCTGCTCCTCCAAGTTTAGCTAACCTTAATTACATAACCTCCTTAGATATTTGTTACTTGTAAAGACTAATTTGTTATATGTAAAAACTGATGGTTTAACTGTTCCTCATATAATCATGCAATAATTGTAAAGCCTGTTGCTAAATTTTTGTTATCTGTAAACCGATGAGATGTTCCCAACGTTCGTCGGTATATAAAAGCCATTAAATAAATAAATAAGATGGAGGGTCAACACTGACCCCTGCTCAACATCCCCATTTGGCAGTGACTTTTGGGGGGGGGGGGGGGGGTTCTGCCACTTTAAATATACCGCAGAAGCCTCGGGACCCGTGTTTGGGTCCCAAGCCTCCCACTGCACATTTAACGCATTTCAAAGAGGTGGTGTTATTTTATCACGGCTGATCACCTTCTCGGTAGGCCACAATAAATTATCACACTGACTATACTTGTCCTTGTTTGCATGCATTTACACTATTCATGCATGTAAATCACATGCAAACAAGGTCACTGTAATGGGAAGGATATCTGGGAGGGGAGATGCAAAATATCACATATATCACACTATATTAGTTAGTAACATAAATCCCCCATGTAAAAAGATTACTAACACAACACCCCTACTAGGACCCTAGTTTCAACGGTAAATAACCATCTTTATCAGGGGAAAATTTACATAGTTATCACAAATAAATGCACAAATATAAACCAAGACAATTAGTTATAAATACATTTATAAATATTCTGCAGTCCAGATCCTAATGTTCATAATGAACTACCAGATGAATATCCAATTGCTATCTGCATAAACAAAGGTAAATATGAAAATAATTATTTAAAGAACAATACTAGAGAGAGAACAAAAAAGACATAACATCCTCACGCAATAATTTGATACAGGTAAAAAAGAACCCTATTTCTATTTCCAAAACTTCTGCAATAAACGAACTGATCATGCTAACATTCATCTTAGTAAATGCACATTCAGTTGCAAAGAAATTCCCAATCATTACGGATTTACTGTATGACAATAAACCAAACTTTGTTGCAATAACGGAATCATGGTTAAAAAAAGCAGACGTAGTTCTAAAAAATCAAATAGCACACAAAAATTACGAAGTATTTTCAGTCCCCAGAATAAATAAACGCGGAGGAGGTCTCTTACTAATTATTGAAAAAAACCTTTAAATGCAAACCTATCCAAATAACACCCCACCAAAATCATGAAATTGCCATTTTTGATACCAACAATTTACAAATATGCCTTATCTACTGCCCACCAAACCTCCTAGAATTAAATATATCACCGCTAATTGAGTTCCTTACCACGCACTTAAACATCTCTAAACCAACCATAGTGCTAGGAGATTTTAATCTTCACATGGACGCCCACCCTTTAACAAATGCATGCCAAACACTATTAGACACTATGACAGCATTAGGCTTCTCCCTAATAACCAACAAACCAACACATAAAGCTGGACATTCACTGGATTTCACCTTTATTAAACCACAACTGTTTAGAACACTGTAAAACTGAATACACACAAATTCCATGGTTTGACCACTTCCTTATTCATTCCAATGTAAAATTCCTTAAACCTCAAATCAAACAAAATCATAAACCCATAGAATTTAAATACAGACCACCTTTTAATACCGAAAAACTAAACGACAAACTAGAAGAAAAACTAACTGATATTGACAACAACAACTGTAGTTCTGCCACAGAAACATGGTTAGAAACAACCAAAAAAATAGCTGACGAAATAAACCCCATCAAATCAATACAGGAAAAAGAAGCAAGACAAAAAAACCCTGGCATAATGTAAAAGTAAAAGATGCAAAAAGGACTCTCAGATCAATGGAAAAAAGCTGGAGAAAACACAAAACTACAGATACAGAAAACAGCTAGCTTTTTACAAACATTTAATACTCAATGCTAAGAAAGAATATTTCAGCAATAAAATAGAAAAGTTTGCAAACAATCCAAGAACACTATTCTCAATAGTTTCAAACCTAACCAGTGACAAGCAAGAATCACCACAAAACCTACCAGAAGCAAAATGTAATGAAATCGCCAAATTTTTCAGTGACAAAATTACTAAATTAAGAGACAAACTTCCAAACGCTGCCAACCAAGAAATCAAAATGCAAAAAAGAGATGTCAACCAATGGACATCATTCACTGAGATATCTGAAATGGAAGTGGAACAAATGCTAAAAAATGTAAACCCCGCCCCACACAAAATTGACGCAATACCAACAATTGAACTTAAGAAATCAGCTAACACAGTCACCCATACACTGACTAAAATCATAAACCTATCCCTTGAAGAAGGAACAATGCCAGATATACTGAAAGGAGCAATGATAAAACCAATCATTAAGAAAAAAAACAATGATCCCCTTATCCTGAACAACTACAGGCCAGTATCAAATCTTCCCTTATTAGCTAAACTAATTGAGAAAACAGTACAGATACAGCTAGCTGAACACCTGGATGACAATAACAAACTGTATCCATCGCAACACGGATTTCGAAAGCACTACGGCACGGAGACATTGCTCCTCTCTCTAACAGATAACATTCTAAGAGGCTTTGATAGCGGTAAACACTATATTCTAATAATGTGCAACCTATCGGCAGTCTTCGACACAGTTAACTACAAAATACTACTAAATAGACTAGAAGAAATCGGACTACAAGGCAAAACATTAAACTGGTTCAGCTCATATCTAAAAAACAGGTTTTTCCAAGTTCAGATCAATAACACATTATCAGAAAAAATCAACCTCAAAACAGGAGTGCCGCAGGGATCAGCCCTGTCTGCGACCCTTTTTAACATATACATGCTGCCATTATGCCACTTACTGGCAGGACTAGGAATTATACATTACATTTATGCTGACGATATCCAACTAATTCTATCTATAGATGACAATAGAGAAAACATTAAATCTAGCTAACATGTACCTAAGCATTATAAAACAACTACTAACACAAATGGAACTTGTTATTGATAAAACAGAATTTCTACACCTAGAACGGAAAAATACTGAAATCAGCCAAACCTCAATAATCCTCAAAGACAATCAGAAAATTGAACTAGCTGGAAAAGTACGTAACCTTGGAATAATAATGGACCCTGAAATCAATCTAAAACAGCACATATCACTAAAAGTAAAGGAAGGATATGCAAAACTCATGCTACTCAGAAAACTAAAACCACTACCAACTCAAAATGACTTCCGAACAATTCTACAGGCACTAATTTTCTCCAGCACGGATTACTGTAATGCCCTGCTGCTAGGACTACCAAATACTACGTTAAGACCACTTCAGAACACAGCAGCTAGAATACTAACCGGAAAAAGGAGGAGGGACCATATAACCGAAACCCTAGCAGAACTACATTGGTTACCGATTGAACACAGAATTAAATACAAAACCCTATGTACCATCCATAAACTAGTTTATGATGAGAAATCAGACTGGCTAAACACAGCATTACGGGTACACATCCCACACAGAAATCTTTGCTCAGCAAATAAAGCACTCCTAACCATCCCTTCAGTTAAAACAGCAAGACAAGGCCCTTTCCCTCACTTGGGTTAATCATTAGCAGGACCCACAATTTGGAACACAATGCCTCCAGAGATCAGATTACAAAGTGATCTCAAGGCATTTAAGAAAAGTTTAAAAACATGGCTTTTTAAACAAGCATTTAACAAGGCGACAGGAGAATAGAAATTATTCAGGAATAAGCAGATAAGCACCGACACACAGTACTTAGGACGATACAGTAGAGTAGTCTATGAACCCCACATCACAACTAGCATATTGATAACACTATGTATGATAAATTTACCCGTAAAAGTACCTTCAGTACACTTGGTCATGACCCACTTCTCTAAAAATTATTTTGTCTAATGATATTTTGTAACCGAACCTCTGACGGCACCTGTTAGAATGTACTATAGTACACTTTTACCTACATTAAATATGTGCCTACATGTAAACCGTTGTGATGGTATATAACTTAGCAACGGTATAGAAAAGATTTTAAATACATAAATAAATAAAATGGTGTCAATATCTGCAGCTCCTAACTTGTCTTCACAGCGGGGAATTCAATAGGCTTCAATCCGCCCTGCCATAAAATGATTAAGGTAATAAATGTTGCTTCTTATTTCAACTGTATACAGTTCTGGTTAGAAAGACCAATCTTGTAATGAAGAAATGACGACTTGTAGAAGCCACAGACAACTTAAAAAATGCCATGCATGCAGGCTCCCTTATACTAACCACCTAGAATGTCAAATGCTTCCAGAAGCATTGTAAGGAGCTCGAGAAGGCATCAAGCGGCTTAAAAGATACCGCACATACCCGACACACTATTGTTTTTTAGACCAGGGATATCCTTATTGTGTTAAGCAGATTTTTGTTTGGGTCAGGCTCTCAACTCCTAAACTATTGTCACTTCAGCCAAAAGAGCAGCAATCATAGCAAACGTGTTTCACAACATTCTATTTCATCATCTAAGATTTTCAAATTATAAGGAAGTAGTCTATACCCAATTTTGCTGAACTACCAAGATTTGTGTTTTCCAATGGAAAGAACATTAAAGAACTATTGGTGCAATCTGACTTAAACATCTCTTCTGTGGTTCACAGTGTCAAGGGACACTTTCCCTGTGGTGGCTGTAACATATACTGGAGTACAATAAAAAGCCACATTTACTATCAAGTCTAGTACCTGTATTCGGATGAAGAATTATACAGATGGCAAATTCACATTCATGGTTTATTTGATTAAGTAACCATATTGCAAATACTACTGATAAAACCAAACGGATGATATGAATGTGATTAACAGAGCATAAAAGCTGCAACAATAAAGAATGGAAGTACCTATGGTGGAACATTTGTATATCAAAACCATTCTTTTTCTGATATATGTTGGTCATTCATTGATCAAGTTAGATCTAATTGGCATAGAGGTGATCGGTTACAAACCCTGGACTGGAAAGAACAAGAATGGAATTATCCCCTGCAGATGATATTTCCCATGGGACTTAATACATTAATTCGAATGTATTTTGTAATTATTTATTTATTTAGCATTTTTATTTACCGATATTCATGTAACAAGTTACAAATCACTTCGGTTTACATAATAACGATAACCAGCACATAAAAATGCATTACATTAAACAAGGATGCATCAAACTTGGATCCTTGGAACTGGGTTTAACAGAAAAGATAACTAGAAGAACTTTAACCGGCGAGCCGGAAGCTAACTTGGGACTAAGACCAGGTGTCTAAGAACATGACGCTGGTACTGGGTACTAAGGAGAGAATTTGGTTAGGTCATCTGTACAAAGGACAGATTGCTGTATTTTTGTATTATTTTTGTAATTATTGTATTTTTTTATTTTTGCATGAAGTATTAGAATTTATGATATGCGTGCCATTTAATATATTGAATTATATTACTTGTTATGGCCGCCAGCCACTGCGGTCGCAACCGGGGCTGGCCATTCACACACACTGTCGGGCCACTCTTGAAGTGCCTGCTGGAGCAGGCAGCCGTCCCAGACGCTCTCTGCGCGACCGTTCCAGCCGCCACTGAACTTGGCCGCGTCTTTGGCCTGCTTCCTCCCTGCTTGCTGGCTCCTCCCCCGCCGGGCCTTCCTAGAGCCGCGCACGCGGCTCATCTCTGGATTTAAAAGGGCCACGACAGGAAATAGTCGCGGCCCCTCCCTGGTGACTCCTCTTTCTTTATTACTATTTAAAGCAAGGTCTGCCCCTCAGACCTTGCCTTGATTTCTTGGCTCCTGGTTTCGTGTTGTTCCTGAGTTCCTGATCCTGTTTCCTGTGTTCCGCTGCCTGCCCTCCTCAGACCTGCTCCTGTCCGGTTCCTGCTTCTGCTCCCTTCCTCTTGGATGGATCTTCTAGCTTCGACCTCTGAACCGGCCTCAGACCATTCTTCTGGCTTCGACTTCTGGACCGGCTTCCGACCTCCCTCATGTCTCCGACCTCGGACTGTACATTGATTTTTCTCCTGCCTTCACGGAGGTCCACCTAAGTCCAGCTGGTCCCACGTATTCAAGGGCTCAACCCAGGAGGAACGGGGCTGGTACTGGTGAAGCTCCAGCCAGCCCTCGCCTCAGCACAGCCTCGCCTTCTGACGGTAGGGACCTGTGAGGGTCTTCTCTCTCAGGTAGCACCAACCCTACCTCGGACTATAAGGATCCAACCTCTCAGAATCATAACAGTAAACCAAGGCCATGGATTTGGCGGAGGCATCAGCTATGCAAGCCATTCCAGGTCTGGCCCAGAGGATTTTGGAGCAACAGCGGGCCCTTGAGTCCTTGGCGTCCTCGGTGGAGCGACTCAATGCCCATTTGGATTCAGTGGTCCAAGCTCATGTAACTCCTCCACCAGCACAGATGCCTCCTGTGTTACCGGAATCCACTCGACCGGTAATTCCACTGCCATCCCCTCCACGCTATTCGGCGAACCCCGCCTGTGCCAAGGTTTTCTCAATCAGTGCAGTATGCACTTCCACCTTCAAGCGTCCCTCTTTCCAGACAGCATAACAAAGACTACTTACATCCTGTCTTTCTTGGAAGTTAAGTCCCTGGTCAGGGCCTCTCCGCTATGGGAACCTTCAGACCCCGTGTTACAAGATCTTTCTCGCTACTTGGAGTTGATCCGGACAGGCAGGTAGCAGCCGGGTCCGACCTTCTGCATCTCCGTCAAGGAGAACATTCTCTCTCGGACTATACTATTGAGTTCAGAACTTTAGAATTAGAACTCTATTGGGAGGAGAGCTGTCTCCGGACAATATTCCTTGAGGGGCTGTCAGCTAAGATTAAGAACAAGCTGGCGGCTCGGTAACCTCCATCTTCATAAGAACATAACAAATTGCCATGCTGGGTCAGACCAAGGGTCCATCAAGCCCAGCATCCTGATTCCAACAGAGGCCAAACCAGGCTACAAGAATCTGGCAATTACCCAAACACTAAGATCATCCCATGCTACTGATGCAATTAAAAGCAGTGGCTATTCCCTAAGTAAACTTGATTAATAGCCGTTAATGGACTTCTCCTCCAAGAACTTAACCAAACCTTTTTTGAACCCAGCTACACTAACTGCACTAACCACATCCTCTGGCAACAAATTCCAGAGTTTTATTGTGCATTGAGTGAAAAAGAATTTTCACCTATTAGTCTTAAATGTGCTACTTGCTAACTTCATGGAATGCCCCCTAGTCCTTCTATTATTCGAAAATGTAAATAACCGATTCACATCTACTTGTTCCAGACCTCTCATGTTCTTAAAGACCTCTATCATATCCCCCCTCAGCCGTCTCTTCTCCAAGCTGAACAGCCCTAACCTCTTCAGCCTTTCCTCATAGGGGAGCTGTTCCATCCCCTTTATCATTTGGGTTGCCCTTCTCTGTACCTTCTTCATCATAACTATATCTTTTTTGAGATGCGGCGACCAGAATTGTACACAGAATTAAAGGTGTGGTCTCAACATAGAGCAATATAGAGGCATTATGACATTTTCCGTTTTATTAACCATTCCCTTCCGAATAATTCCTAATATTTTGTTTGCTTTTTTGACTGCTGCAGCACACTGAGTCGACGATTTTAAAGTAGTATCCACTATGATGCCTAGATCTTTTTCCTGGGTGGTAGCTCCTAATATAGAACCAAACATCGTGTACCTACAGGAAGGGTTATTTTTCCCTATATGCAACACCTTGCATTAGCCCACATAAAATTTCATCTGCCATTTGGATGCCCAATCTTCCAGGTCTTGCAAGGTCCTCCTGTAATGTATCACAATCTGCTTGTGATTTATCTACTCTGAATAATTTTGTATCATCCGCAAATTTGATAACCTCACTCGTCGTATTCCTTTCCAGATCATATATATATATATATATTGAAAAGCACCGGTCGAAGTACAGATCCCTGAGGCCTCCACTGTTTACCCTTTTCCAATGAGAAAATTGACTATTTAATCCTACTCTCTGTTTCCTGTCTTTTAACCAGTTTGTAATCCACGAAAGGACATCATCTCCTATCCCATGACTTTTCAGTTTTCTTAGAAGCCTCTCATGAGGGACTTTGTCAAACGCCTTCTGAAAATCCAAATACACTACATCTATCGGTTCAACTTTATCCACATGTTTATTAACCCCTTCAAAAAAATGAAGCAGATCTGTGTTTCATTAAGTCATATCTTTCTATATGCTCTATGATTTTGATCTTAAGAATAGTTTCCACTATTTTTCCCGGCACTGAAGTCAGGCTCACTGGTCTACAGTTATCCGGATCGCCCCTGGAGACTTTTTTAAATATTGGGGTTACATTGGCCACCCTCCAGTCTTCAGGTACAATGGATGATTTTAATGATAGGTTACAAATTTTAACTAATAGATCAGAAATGTTGAGATTACTTACCTGATAATCTCCTTTTCCTTAGTGTAGACAGATGGACTCAGAACGAATGGGTATAGTATCCGCGTGCTAGCAGTTGGAGACGGATCTGACGTCAGCACGGGTGTATATATACCCCCACAGGAAGCGTAGCAACTTAGTAATCTTCCTTGCAAAAGCTGTTATGGATGTGTGTACTGACGCTCAATGAATTAGTGAAACAGGATTCCCCTGACCGATTGATAGTAGCTGGAGACCACCAGCATTCACAACCGGAAGGCGTCGACACCTGGCAAAGGGGACGCTCTTATGTAAGCAAAAAATGCCATGGCTTACCTTGAATCGGTGAAACCCATGTATACCGGCAGCCGAGCGGGATGCTGAGTCCATCTGTCTACACTAAGGAAAAGGAGATTATCAGGTAAGTAATCTCAACATTTCCTAGCGTGTAGCCAGATGGACTCAGAACAAATTGGATGTACAAAAGCTTTACTCCCAGCCTGGGCGGGAGGCTGCCTGAGGACCGCGTAGGACCGCCCTCGCAAATGCTGTGTCCTCCCTGGCCTGGACATCCAGGCGGTAGAACCTGGAGAATGTATGGAGGGAGGACCATGTCACTGCTTTACATATTTCTGCCGGCGACAGCATCCTGGATTCTGCCCAAGATGTTGCTTGTGCTCTGGTAGAATGAGCCTTGACTTGTAGAGGCGGTGACTTCCCGGCCTCTACGTAAGCTGCTCTGATAACTTCTTTAATCCAGCGGGCGATGGTGGGCCGAGAGGCCGCTTCACCTTGTTTCTTTCCGCTGTGCAGGACGAACAGATGGTCCGTCTTTCGTACCTCTTGTGTCATTTCCAGATATCTGGGCAGCAATCTGCCGATGTCGAGATGGCGTAATAAACGCCCTTCTTCAGATTTCTTCAACCCCGCCGTGGTAGGCAAGGATATGGTTTGGTTGAGGTGAAATTGTGAGACTACTTTAGGTAGAAAGGAGGGAACCGTGCGAAGATGGATAGCCTCAGGAGTGATTCTGAGAAAGGGATCACGGCAGGATAGTGCTTGTAGTTCTGAGATGCGGCGTGCTAAACACACCGCCAGCAAGAACACCATCTTCAAAGTTAGCGAACGGAGAGACAGGCCCCGAAGGGGTCTGAAGGTGGATCCCGCGAGGAAATCCAAAACAAGGTTGAGGTTCCACAGGGGCACTGGCCACTTCAGTGGCGGACGAATGTGCTTGACTCCTTTCAGGAAGTGAGAAACATCTGGATGTGTGGCAATGGTCTTGCCATCCCTCCTGGGACCGTAGCAAGACAGCGCAGCCACCTGAACTTTGATGGAGCTTAGGGAGAGACCCTTCTGAAGCCCATCCTGCAGGAAATCCAGAACAACAGGGATTGTGGTCGCATGTGGATTGGTGCCATGAGTGTCACACCAGGCTTCAAATACTCTCCAGATCCTTATGTAGGTGAGGGATGTGGAAAACTTGCGAGCTCAGAGGAGAGTATCTATCACCGGCTCCGAGTAACCTCTTTTCTTCAGCCTAGCCCTCTCAATGGCCAGACCGTAAGAGAGAATTGAGCCGGATCCTCGTGGAGGATGGGACCTTGACGTAGCAGATCCCTGAGAGGAGGCAGGGGAAGGGGCTCCCCTGCCAGTAGTCTTCTCATGTCTGCGTACCAGGGTCTTCTTGGCCAGTCTGGCACCACTAGAAGAACTAGGCCCCGATGCTTCTGAATCTTGTGGATAAGGGTGCCCAGCAGGGGCCACGGAGGGAAGGCGTATAGCAGGGTCCCTGGAGGCCATGGCTGAACCAGGGCATCGATCCCGTGAGAGAACGGATGTCGCTTGCGGCTGAAGTATCTGGGTACTTTAGCATTGGACCTGTCCGCTAGTAAGTCCATGTCCGGAATCCCCCAGTGATCCACAATCATCTGGAAGGCTGTGGGCGACAGCTGCCATTCCCCCGGATTTAGGCTTTCTCTGCTGAGGAAGTCTGCCGTGGTGTTGTCCTTCCCGCGATGTGGACGGCGGAGATGTCCTGAAGATTCGCCTCTGCCCAAGCCATCAGTGGGGCTATCTCTAGGGACACCTGTCGGCTTCTGGTTCCGCCCTGACGGTTGATGTATGCCACCGTGGTGGCGTTGTCGGACATCACTCTGACTGCTCTGTTCCTCAGTCTGTGAGCAAATTGCAGGCATGCCAACCGGACTGCCCGGGCCTCTAGCCGGTTGATGTTCCACCCAGACTCTTCTCTGTTCCACCGCCCTTGTGCGGTGAGTTCTTCGCAGTGTGCTCCCCATCCGCTCAGGATGGCATCTGTGGTGAGCAGAATCCACGTGGGGGAGGACATCTTCGACCCCCTGCTCGTGTGGTTGGACTGCAACCACCACCGTAACTGGGTCCACACTCTGGCTGGCAGAGGTAGATGCACGGAATAGTTCCGGAAGCGGGGGCTCCAGCGAGAGAGCAGGGAGTGTTGTAGAGGTCTCATATGGGCCCTTGCCCAGGGTACCACTTCCAGGGTGGATGCCATGAGGCCGAGAGAACCTGCAGATAATCCCAAGCTATGGGCCGGCTGGCTCCCATCAAGGACCGGAGACGCGTCTGAAGTGTTAACCTTCGCTTGGTAGTGAGACTGACTGTCTGCCTGGGTGTCGAATTGTACTCCCAGGTATTCCAGTGATTGGGAAGGCTGTAGGCAACTCTTGTTGAGGTTGACTATCCATCCTAGGCTTTCCAGAAGGGCGATCACTCTGTCGGTTGCCCGATGGCTCTCCTCTCGCGATTTCGCCCTGATCAGCCAATCGTCTAGGTAGGGATGGACAAGAATTCCTTCCCTTCTGAGTGCCGCTGCTACCACTACGACCACCTTGGTGAAGGTCCGTGGCTCCGTGGCTAACCCGAAGGGCAGAGCCCGGAATTGGAAGTGGCGTCCCAGAACCTTGAAGCGTAGATAGCGCTGATGATCCGGATGGATCGGGATATGCAGGTAGGCTTCGGACAAGTCTAAGGCCGTGAGGAATTCTCCTGGCTGTACTGCGGTCTTGACTGAGCGCAGAGTTTCCATGCGAAACCTCAGGACCTTTAAGTATCGATTGACTGACTTGAGGTCCAGTACGGGCCGAAAAGTGCCCTCTTTCTTGGGTACCATGAAATTAATGGAATAGTGTCCAGAATTCATTTCCCATGCAGGTACTGGGATGATGGCTTTCAAGGACAGGAGCCTCGCCAGGGTAGTTTCCAATGCTGCTTTCTTGTGTATTGGACACGACGATTCCACAAACCTGTCCGGAGGGAGATGATGGAAGTCCAGATAATACCCCTCTCGGATGATGGCGAGGACCCACTGGTCCAACGTAATCTCGACCCATCTGGGGTAGAAGAGGGTTAACCTGCCCCTATGGCTCCGTCCCCCGGATGGATCGGCTGATTCTCATTGGGAGGCGCGGCCGGGACCTGAACCCGAGCTGGCGCCCCTCTTGCGCTGCTTGGTCCGAAAGGTCTGGTTCCTGGCCTGAGGACGAGGTGCCTGGTAGCGACTCCTATAGGGAGTGAAGCGCTGGGAGCTTCTACCTCTGGAGGGCCTTGGAAAGGCGCACTGATTCCTTCTAAACCGATCTTTCGGCAGTCGAGGTACTGGAGAGGCGCCTCATGTGCTGGCCAATTTATCAAGGTCGCTGCCGAACAGGAAAGACCCCCGAAAGGGCATTCTGGTGAGGCGTGTCTTCGAAGGGGCATCGGCTGACCAATTCCGTATCCAGAGCTGCCTCCTGGCAGCTACGGAGGATGAGACCCCCTTGGCTGTTGTACGGACTAGGTCTGATGCAGCATCCGTGAGGAACGAGAGAGCTGACTCCATGTCTGTTGCCGGAGTATTGTTCCTGACCTGTGATAAACAGGAACGCGTCACCACTATGCAGCAGGTTGCAATCCGCAAAGATAGAGCTGCCACCTCAAAGGTCTGTTTCAGGATGGCGTCCAGTCGCCGGTCATGAGGCTCCTTGAGGGCCTCCCCCCTCTTCAACTGGAATGGTAGCGCGCTTGACCACCGCGCTAACCAAGGCGTCCACCTGAGGGCATGCCAGCATCTCCTTAATTGCCGGTTCCAGCGGGTACATGCCTGTCAGGGCCCGACCCCCTTTGAATAAGGACGCTGGTGCAGCCCATTCCAAATCTATCAGTTGCTGTGCTGCTTGCAAAAAAGGAAAATGGCGGGCTGTAGGACGAAGACCTTCCAGCAGAGGGTTCTGCGTAGAGGGCGCCGTAGTGCTGGGACCTGAAATAGCCAACTCTGCCAGGCACTGAGATACCAAATCGGAGAGATCTTCCTTGGGAAATAACCGCCTCATGGTTCGATATGGCTCAATCCCCGAGGGAAGTTCCCACTCCTCCGGGGGTTCGGACTCGTCCTCCGAGACATCAAGGTCTGCCTGAACCAGACTGCTCGGAGGCGGATGCCCACAATAAGGGCGCGAAGGTACAGGGGCAGGATCAGCTGGAGTAGTAACAGCCGCGGCAGCCGCAGCAGGGCCTGGACAGGAAGCTGACTGCATCTGTACAAAAGCATGGATCCCTTTAAAGAGATCCACCCAGGAAATGGAAGCGGTCTCTAGTCGTCGGGGTACCAGGTCCCCCGGGATCCCAGGTTGGTCGAGACTGCCCGCTAGATCCGGGGTGGCCCCTGGGGAACTGTCAGCAAACCTCGGTTGAGACTGGTCCTGGCCCAAGGCTCCCACTGCCTCCTCACATTGGGCACAAAGGGAGTCTGGCTCTTCACTATGCGTGGCTCTAAGCTGGCATGCTGAGCAGAGGCAGAGGGCTTTAATGCCGGACTCAGGAGGCGCCGCCGCTGAAGACGCTGAGGCGTTCTGTTCCATCGCGGCGTGAGAATGTAGCGCTGAAGAATATGCGCTTAGTATAATATGCACTTAAGGATATGCGGCAGCAATATGCGCTTAATACAACAGGCGCTCAATAATATGCGGCAGCAATATGCGCTTAATACAACAGGCGCTCAATACTATGCGGCAGCAATATGCGCGTAATACCACAGGTGCTCAATAATATGCGGCAGCAATATGCGCGTAATACAACAGGCGCTCAATAATATGCGGCAGCAATATGCGCTTAATACAACAGGCGCTGCAAATATGCTGTGAGCAATATACGCTCAATGATATCCAATATGCGCTCAAAAATATGCGGTCAGCAATAAACGCTCAATGATATCCATTATGCGCTCAAAAGTATGCGGTCAACAACATACGCTCAATGATATACAATAAGCGCTCATTAGTATGCGGTCAGCAACAGACGCTCAATGCGCTTAATCATATACAGGCGCCTATCATGGGCGCTCAATACCTGACCAGGCCAACAAAATGGCGACCTCCACGGCGTGCCGCATGCAGGCAACACCACCGATCCTCGTCCCTCGGAGACCAAAAGTAAGAGATGTACGCCTTACCTGATCCTCGGCGCGTCCCGGTTGGAACCCGGGCGGTCTCCGGCTGCGGGGGGAGAGGGGAAATACAGTCACCGCAGCGTTTGAGGAATTGCACCCGCTGCCTCTAGGCCGCCGAACTCGTCTCGCTCAGGGCTAAGTCCACGCCGGGACCGAGGCGCCTCTCAGCCCAACCCGAGCCCTTCACACTCGGGGGCTAGATCCCTGCCGCGATTCGGCCACCAGACCGAGGCCTAGACCTCTGAGGGATCACGGAAATCACCCCGGGAAACTCAACTGGGGGAGGGACCGTAGGGTATCACCGCAGGAGTACGGGGCTCGATGTTCCTGTAGAAATTTAGTAAGTAGAAAATAGAAGTAGAAAATAGAAATAAGTAGTATTGGAAAACACGCTCAGCGAGCGTGCAGGCACTCCAAACTGCTTTGGAGACGGAAATTACTGAGTTGCTTCGCTTCCTGTGGGGGTATATATACCCGTGGTGACGTCAGATCCGTCTCCAACTGCTAGCACGAGCATACTATACCCATTTGTTCTGAGTCCATCTGGCTACACGCTAGGAAATGTATCCTTATCACTTATAAGGATCACTTATAAGTAATACTGGCAGCAAGGGGAAAAATCACATACTTTTGGAGGAAGACCTCAACACCGCCCTTATAAAGAGTAATTCAAAGGCTGATTAAGGTTTATTAAATGAACTGGTTAAGCGGAAACAACTGAGCAAATCTGAGAAATTGTGGCACAGTTATATTCTCTGGAAGACGACGGTATAAAACTAGTGTAGGAGCTGGAGGATACTTGGTGTTCAGAAGAAGAGGGTACGTAAGGTCAGGGATGGGGGAAAGAAGAGGTTACATAATGCGATACAATTTTGTACTGTAATAAATAATTCACAGTTATATTTAATCTAGGTGATGTATTACTTAAGAATATTCAATATAGGACGATGCTGTATTAAGGGGAGTAGGGGATTGTGGAGGGGGAGGAAGAACTTATGGGAAAAAGCTATATGGAAGTGTGGTTTTTGGATTATGTTTGTAGATGTACTTACTTTTTGCTTTTCCACAATAAAAATTTAAATATAAAATAAATATATATATATTTTATATTTTCCTGAAATAATCATAAGGTCCAACACCTTTAACCGAATGTGTTTGGCAGTAACTGATTTGTCTTGAGTAATCTTCCGATTCCCAGCATGATATATTCTACCTGGTATATTAATCCATGTGATTATTCTCTTCCTTTTATTTCCTGCAGATTTAACCCAATACAACTTCAGTGCAGTTTCCAAGACAGCATTAAATCATGCTCCACTTGCAGATATAAGAAAATTATTCCTTACCTGCTAATTTTCTTTCCTGTAATACCATGGATCATTCCAGACGGTGGGATATGTTCCATGTCCAGCAGATGGAGTCAGAACACAAAATTCCCAGGGGAGGACCCATATAACCACGCCTCCCCTGTAACAGCTCTCAGTAACTAGACTAACAAAGCCCAAAAGAGAGAGACTAAAAACAGAGGGATCAAGTAATCAAAGAAGGAATTGAATAACCACTGTCCAAATAAACAGCAACTAAATTCTGAACAGTGAACTTGCGAACAGCAGTGCGTGAACAAAAAAAAGACGCGCAGTATTCGAAATACAGAGTAAAAAGATTGTTAAGACAGGTAGGCAGGGATGTCCCACAAGCAAACCCCCAAACCAAGGGAGGGTGTCTGGAATGATCCATGGTATTACAGGAACGAAAATTATCAGGTAAGGAATAATTTTCTTTTCCCTGTACATACCAGGATCATTCCAGACGGTGGGATGTACCAAAGCTTTCCCATCACGGGTGGCCGCAGACAGCCCTGCTCGTATTACCTTGTCTCCAAGCTGACCGCCCGACGGAGCACCGACGTCCAGGCGATAATGTCTCGCAAAAGTATGGATCGACTTCCAGGTGGCCGCCCTACAAATCTCCTGAGTGGAGATGGAGGAGCTCTCCGCCCAAGATGTCGCCTGGGCTCGAAGAGAATGAGCCTTGACAACCAGCGGAGGGGACTTACCTACGCCAAGGTACGCCACTATGATCCCTCCCTTCAACCACCGCGCTATAGATTGTTTGGAGGCCATTCAACCCTTCCAGGGTCCGGACCAGAGGATAAACAGATGATCGGAGAGCCGAAAATCATTAGTCACCTCCAGATAGCGTATCAGAGACCGCCGTACATCCAGTCTACGCAGGTCTCCAGACTCAGAAGAGGCAAAAGATGGTAATTCCACCGATTGGTTGAGGTGGAATGCCGAAACCACTTTAGGGAGAAAAGAAGGAACCGTCCTCAGCGAAACCCCTTCAGGCATGAAACAAAGGTATGGTTCACGACAGGATAGGGCCTGCAGCTCGGAAATACGTCTTGCTGAAATGATTGCCACGAGAAAAATGGTCTTGAGAGTGACGTCCTTGATGGTAGCCGAGCTTAGAGGTTCGAACGGCGAACCACAGAGGATTCGGAGCACCAGATTCAGATTCCACGACAGACAAGGTGGGCGAATCGGAGGCTTCAAGTGTTTCACTCCTTTAAGGAAACGGGAGACGTCCGGATGAGAGGACAGAAACTCCTTATTTCCACTGTGAAGAAAAGCCCCCAAGGCCGCCACCTGAACCCGAAGAGAATTGTAAGCAAGACCCAAATCCAAACCTGCCTGCAAGAAGGAAAGGACTTGTGGCACTGAGGCCTGCATGGGAAGAATGTCATTCGCTCCACACCAATCCTCAAAGACCTTCCAGACTCGAACATAGGTAACAGAGGTGGACATCTTACGTGCTTTCAGTAGCGTTGAAATAACCGGCTCCGGATAACCGCGCCTCCTCAACTGACGCCTCTCAAAAGCCAGGCCGCAAGACAGAAGCGATCTGCCTCCCTGAAAAATATTGGTCCCTGGCGTAGAAGACGTTGCAGCTGACCGAGACGAAGGGGACCCTCCACCGTCAAATTGCACAGATCCGCGAACCACGGTCGTCGGGGCCACTCTGGCGCCACAAGGATCACCGGCTCTTGGTGTGCCTCTATCCTGCGGATGACCTTGCCCACGAGGGGCCACGGTGGGAAAACATATAGGAGACAGTGGCGCGGCCAGGGCAGGACCAGCGCGTCCACGCCTTCGGTGCCACGCTCCCGCCTGCGGCTGAAGAAGCGGGCGGCCTTTGCATTTCCGGCGGTTGCCATTAGGTCTACGTGCGGTTTCCCCCATCGCCGTACTATTATCCACATCGCCTGCTGCGAGAGCTCCCACTCTCCGGGATCCAGTTTTTGTCGGCTGAGAAAGTCCACCTGTACGTTGTCCACTCCCGCTATATGCGAGGCCGCTAGTCGTTGGAGGTGAAGCTCTGCCCACTCCATCAATTTGTCGGTTTCCAGAGAGATTACCGACTTCTCGTGCCTCCCTGGCAATTGATGTACGCCACTGTACTCGCATTGTCCGATAGCACCCCGACTGCTTGATGGCGTACTATGGGGAAGAAACCCTGTAACGCCAGAAGGACCGCCCTGGTCTCCAAGCGGTTGATGGGCCCCTTCGACTGTTCCTCCGTCCATCGACCCTGGATTGAGCTGTCCCCACAGACCGCTCCCCAGCCTGAGAGGCTGGCGTCCGTGGTGATAATCACCCAATCTGGGTCCTCCAGCGACACCCCCTGAGCTAGGTGCCGCGGTTCCAGCCACCAATGGAGACTGATGAAGGTTCCTCTCGGAATCGGAAGGATTGCCTGGAAATCTCTCGACATCGGCTGCCACCGGGAGAATAGGGATCTCTGCAGAGGCCTCAGATGCACAAATGCCCAAGGAACCAGATCGATGGACGAGGCCATGGTCCCCAGTACCTGCAGGTAGTCCCAGGCAGTGGGCATCTCGAGCGCCATAAATCCTTGAATCTGCTGACGCAGAGAATGAGCTCTGTCCGGATGCAGAAAAACCCTGGCATTCTTGATGTCGAAGTGAGCTCCCAGAAAATCCAATGACTGGGACGGGACCAGGCTGCTCTTGGTGAAGTTGACAATCCATCCCAGAGATTGGAGAAGTTGTACCACTCTGTCGACTGCGAGGATACACTGCGCTCGTGACTTTGCACGGATGAGCCAATCGTCTAGGTAAGGATGCACAAGGATGCCTTACTTGCGCAAGGTTGCCGCCACTACCACCATGATCTTCGTGAAAACCCGTGGAGCTGTGGCCAGGCCAAAGGGAAGAGCGCGAAATTGGAAGTGTTGACCCAAAATTTTGAAGCGTAGGTAACGCTGATGAGCTTGACAAATTGGTATGTGGAGATACGCCTCCGTGAGATCCAACGAAGCCAAGAATTCTCCTGGATGAACTGCCGCTAACACTGAACGGAGTGTCTCCATGCGGAAACGAGGGACTCTGAGGGACCGGTTGACCTGCTTGAGGTCCAGGATAGGACAAAAAGTGCCTTCCTTCTTGGGAACCACAAAGTAGATTGAATAATGCCCCGGCCCAGTTCGGCGGCTGGCACCGGCACTATGGCCCCCAATTGAAGGAGACGATCAAGGGTCTGCCGCACGGCTCCCTGTTTGATTAAGGACCCGCAAGGGGAAAACAGGAACCGGTCCCAAGGAGCGCAAACAAAATCCAAAGCGTAACCGCGTCTTAGAATATCCAGAACCCATTGATCCGACGTGATTTGGACCCACTCTTCATAGAAGACAGCAAGGCGACCCCCCAGTCGAGGGACCACCTCGTGTGTCCGTCTGGCATCATTGGGTAGATTTAGCGGATGTACCAGCACCCTGCACTTCCTTACCCTGGCGGCGCCCACGAAAGGGCCGGTTCCAGGAGTGCGAACGAGAAGAGGGAGCCCGAGGTGGCTATTGCCTCTGAGGGCGCGCTCTCCGCTGGTTACGATAACAGTTTCTGGAGTAATTATATGATCTTGACGAACGGGATCGATCTTCGGGCAACTTGTGCACCGCGTTCTCATTAAGGGACTTGATGATCTGATCCAAGTCTTCACCAAAAAGATACCTACCCTTAAAAGGAAGGGGCCCCAAACGTGTCTTGGAAGAGGCATCAGCCGACCAATTGCGAAGCCAAAAGAGCCGACGCGCTGAGACCGGAGGGGGATCAATATCCATTTCCTGGAGGATGTAGGGAATGAGGTCATCTAACTCCGCCGCTTGGAAAATGCGGAGGACCCTAGGGTCGTCGCCCTCCTCCTGGGCCGCCAAGGTGGGGTCGTCCACGTCAGGGTCCTGGGATTGTCCTTCCCCCGACGAAGTCTGTATTATCGATGGTGTCCCGGTAGGGCCACGAGATGTCCCCGCTCCCCCGCCTACTAAAGGGGGGTGAGCCTGAGGGAGGATCCCACCCAGGAGGGGGGTAGGACATGGTATCTTGGGGGGGGAGAGGGTCCCCAGGTCCCGAAGGTCGTGTCTCTGCTCTGAAGAAAAGCCCTGTGCATCAGAACTATGAATTCAGGGGAAAAGGCCTGGCATCCTGAGGGGTCACCCACCGGGGGGATCCCCCCTCTGCTTACCAGGATTAGACTCGGAGTAAGGGTCCAAAACAGGCCTAGAAGTGGGGAACGGATTATCCGTGTCCTCCTCAGAAAGCACGGCATCAGAATCTTGCAACAAAATGGCCACCGTTCCCGCGTTGAGAGGGAACGGGGCCTGGCGCTTCCTTCCCACGCGGTCTGCAGCTCAAACGTCCTTGTTAGTAGCTGGCGCACATTCCCCCTCGGGGAAACAGCCTGAGCACAGACCCTCTTCAGAAAATAATCTGGCCCTGTCGGAGCCCTCACAAGGCGCCGCGGACTGCATCGCCACAGGGAGAGAGGAGGGGAGTAGGCTCTACAGGTGGCTCGCACCTAAAATGAGCGCCGACCCGGCAACGGACGCTTGCCGCGGTCCCCCACCGACCTGAAGAAGAACTGACGGGGAATTACCCTCCCGACAGCAGGCGGCCCCGGGGAATGGTGCTTCGTGGGGCCGCAGGTCGGGACGTTGGTCGCTCCCCAAGAGGGAGGGGGGGAAAACCTGGGTCAGGAGGGAGAGGCCGGCGCTACTCACTTTCACCTCAGAGAGCCAAACGGAGTCCAAAAAAATTGCAGTCTTCTGCTGAAAAAGAAGATGAAACAAAAATACACTTACTCCAACTGAGCCCTCAGTGAGGAAAATGAGAAAAGAAAGAAAGAAAACAGGCAACAGCCTGTCAGCAAGTCACCAGGCTAGAGAGCGATGAGCCAGCACCAGCGGAGAGCTCTCCCCCTGCTGTAAGAGGAGCCTTAGCAAAGTGACCTAAACTGTAAATTTAAAACTTCCTATTTTTTTTTTTTTTTAACTTGATCCCCCTGAGGAGGTAGCCCTAAGCTAACAAGCTGGGGACCACAAGTCCCCTGCTCACATCTGCTGGATTCAGAACGTTACTGAGAGCTGTTACAGGGGAGGCATGGTTATATGGGTCCTCCCCTGGGAATTTTGTGTTCTGACTCCATCTGCTGGACATGGAACATAACCCACCATCTGGAATGATCCTGGTATGTACAGGGAAACTCAAGAGCCACTGACCTGAGCACAGTCTATTTCAAGTAGCCAGGCCATATTATGCAGCCTCTTTTTCTACATCCAAAGCATTTAAAAATCTTTTTGCTTCCAAAGCAGATGTAAACTATTTTACACTTTCTTTGTGGGCTACCCTAAGTTTAGCTGGGTATAGCAAGGCTGATAGAATTCCCAGCTGAAACAACTTGGAGCATAAGGGAGCAAATCATTTTCACCGTGCTCATAATTTTGAGAAATAATCCTGAAATACCAGGATCTTTTTCCTCTCAAAGGTTAATTGCTTCTCTGCTCGAAGGGCCTGCTGCATTTCCATATTTTGGGCAAAATTAAATATCCGAGCTATCACTACTCTCAGACGATCAGTGTTCTCCTGTTTAGGGCCCAAATGATGTGCTCATTCAATGCACAAGTCCCCGGGGCAGCCAGGATTCCAAAAAACATAACTCTCACTCTTGCACCATCACCAGTATGCTCACTAACCTTAAATTGTTACAGCGAGACCTATTTTCAAGGTCTTTTAAATGCTCTTCCTGCTTTTCCAGGGCTGCTTGTATGGTGGTAATATTTGTTTTCATGCCATGAAGGCTGTCCTGCACATCTGAAATTCGCTGTTCTGCTTCAGCATGCGCCTCTCAAACTTGGACAAAGATGCAGAAACTTCATCTAGCTTGTCCGCAATTTTTCTGAACTCTGGTTCTAACGCAGCAACCACCACCGATCTGAGTTCACTGATTGCTAACATTTTAGCTCCAACCCGATCAATTTCCAGGCATCCATCAGCCATCTTGGGGGCCACTGACTTACCCTTCTCTTTATCCTTTTTGGCCACCCGAATTAGGTATTGCTTATTGGGAATCTAGGGATTACTCACGTATCCAAGCAGTTTCATATTTGCAGGCTAAACCGCTGATAGCAGCAGATAGAAAGCTGGGGGGGGGGGCACGAGAGAGCAGTATCCTATATCCTGCTTCACTCACAGCATCAAGCACGAGCAAAGAAGGGGGAGTGGGAGGAGGAGGAGAGGAAGCAGAGTAGGGCTGTTGCCTGAGATTCTCCCTTCTGCAAGGAGCCCCGCCCCCACAAATAGCTCAATTAGGCCAGGTGACCTGGGAACTGCCGGCAAGGGGTAATCAATCAGGATCACCAGAGAACCTGGGATCAGCTGAGAGGCTTTGCTCAACCAGGGCCCTATCAGCAATGCTCAACAAGGAAAATCAATCCCAAAGGACTGTTGCCCAGCAGCAAAGCAATGCTTGCTAAAAAGGTCAAGCCCTAACCAAGGATCCAACTCCACCAGACCATATATGACCACCATCTGTTGGAGATAAAGACTACCAGCAAGTGCTTAGTCTGCACTTTCCTTATAACCAGTGATGTCATGGAAAAAGGATGTGTCATCTTATCTTCAGGTAGGGGGAGTAAACCATTAGTCTAGACTGGTCTAGCACGAGAAGAAAACTACAACTCCCCAAAATTTTCTTAAAACAAGCAAATGTAAATGATATACCGTAGTAACAATAAATGTTGGCAGATAAAGACCAAAATGGTCCATCCAGTCTGCCCAGCAAGGTATTTAAGAACATAAGAACATGCCATACTGGGTCAGACCAAGGGTCCATCAAGCCCAGCATCCTGTTTCCAACAGTGGCCAATCCAGGCCATAAGAACCTGGCAAGTACCCAAAAACTAAGTCTATTCCATGTAACCATTGCTAATGGCAGTGGCTATTCTCTAAGTGAACTTAATAGCAGGTAATGGACTTCTCCTCCAAGAACTTATCCAATCCTTTTTTAAACACAGCTATACTAACTGCACGAACCACATTCTCTGGCAACAAATTCCAGAGTTTAATTGTGCGTTGAGTAAAAAAGAACTTTCTCCGATTAGTTTTAAATGTGCCCCATGCTAACTTCATGGAGTGCCCCCTAGTCTTTCTACTATCCGAAAGAGTAAATAACCGATTCACATCTACCCGTTCTAGACCTCTCATATTTTAAACACCTCTATCATATCCCCCCTCAGTCGTCTCTTCTCCAAGCTGAAAAGTCCTAACCTCTTTAGTCTTTCCTCATAGGGGAGTTGTTCCATTCCCCTTATCATTTTGGTAGCCCTTCTCTGTACCTTCTCCATCGCAATTATATCTTTTTTGAGATGCGGCAACCAGAATTGTACACAGTATTCAAGGTGCGGTCTCACCATGGAGCGATACAGAGGCATTATGACATTTCCCGTTTTATTCATCATTCCTTTTCTAATAATTCCCAACATTCTGTTTGCTTTTTTGACTGCCGCAGCACACTGCACCGACGATTTCAATGTGTTATCCACTATGACACCTAGATCTCTTTCTTGGGTTGTAGCACCTAATATGGAACCCAACATTGTGTAATTATAGCATGGGTTATTTTTCCCTATACGCATCACCTTGCACTTATCCACATTAAATTTCATCTGCCATTTGGATGCCCAATTTTCCAGTCTCACAAGGTCTTCCTGCAATTTATCACACTCTGCTTGTGATTTAACTACTCTGAACAATTTTGTGTCATCTGCAGATTTGATTATCTCACTCGTCGTATTTCTTTCCAGATCATTTATAAATATATTGAACAGTAAGGGTCCCAATACAGATCCCTGAGGCACTCCACTGTCCACTCCCTTCCACTGAGAAAATTGCCCATTCAATCCTACTCTCTGTTTCCTGTCTTTTAGCCAGTTTGCAATCCACGAAAGGACATCGCCACCTATCCCATGACTTTTTACTTTTCCTAGAAGCCTCTCATGAGGAACTTTGTCAAACGCCTTCTGAAAATGCAAGTATACTATATCTACCGGTTCACCTTTATCCACATGTTTATTAACTCCTTCAAAAAAGTGAAGCAGATTTGTGAGGCAAGACTTGCCCTGGGTAAAGCCATGCTGACTTTGTTCCATTAAACCATGTCTTTCTATATGTTCTGTGATTTTGATGTTTAGAACACTTTCCACTATTTTTCCTGGCACTGAAGTCAGGCTAACCGGTCTGTAGTTTCCCGGATCGCCTCTGGAGCCCTTTTTAAATATTGGGGTTACATTTGCTATCCTCCAGTCTTCAGGTACAATGGATGATTTTAATGATAAGTTACAAATTTTTACTAATAGGTCTGAAATTTCATTTTTTAGTTCCTTCAGAACTCTGGGGTGTATACCATCCGGTCCAGGTGATTTACTACTCTTCAGTTTGTCAATCAGGCCTACCACATCTTCTAGGTTCACTGTGATTTGATTCAGTCCATCTGAATCATTACCCATGAAAACCTTCTCCATTACGGGTACCTCCCCAACATCCTCTACAGTAAACACCGAAGCAAAGAAATCATTTAATCTTTCCGCGATGGCCTTATCTTCTCTAAGTGCCCCTTTAACCCCTCGATCATCTAACGGTCCAACTGACTCCCTCACAGGCTTCTGCTTCGGATATATTTTAAAAAGTTTTTACTGTGAGTTTTTGCCTCTACAGCCAACTTCTTTTCAAATTCTCTCTTAGCCTGTCTTATCAATGTCTTACATTTAACTTGCCAATGTTTATGCTTTATCCTATTTTCTTCTGTTGGATCCTTCTTCCAATTTTTGAATGAAGATCTTTTGGTTAAAATAGCTTCTTTCACCTCCCCTTTTAACCATGCCGGTAATCGTTTTGCCTTCTTTCCACCTTTCTTAATGTGTGGAATACATCTGGACTGTGCTTCTAGAATGGTATTTTTTAACAATGACCACGCCTCTTGGACATTTTTTACTTTTGTAGCTGCTCCTTTCAGTTTTTTTCTAACAATTTTTCTCATTTTATCAAAGTTTCCCTTTTGAAAGCATGAGAGCCTTTTGAAAGCATTGAAAGCATGAGAGCCTTGGATTTGCACACTGTTCCTTTTCCAGTCATTAAATCAAATTTGATCATATTATGATCACTATTGCCAAGCGGCCCCACCACCATCACCTCTCTCACCAAGTCCTGTGCTCCACTGAGAATCAGATCTAAAATTGCTCCCTCTCTCGTCGGTTCCTGAACCAATTGCTCCATAAAGCTATCATTTATTCCATCCAGGAACGTTATGTCTCTAGTGTGACCCGATGATACATTTACCCAGTCTATATTGGGGTAATTGAAGTCTCCCATTATTACTGCACTACCAATTTGGTTAGCTTCCCTAATTTCTCTTAGCATTTCACTGTCCATCTCACCATCTTGACCAGGTGGACGGTAGTATACCCCTATCACTGTAGTCTTCCCTGACACACAAGGGATTTCTACCCATAAAGATTCAATTTTGTATTTAGTCTCATGCAGGATGTTTATCCTGTTGGACTCTATACCATCCCGGACATAAAGCGCCACACCTCCTCCCGACTGCTCCTCTCTGTCATTGCGATATAATTTGTACCCCGGTATAGCACTGTCCCATTGGTTATCCTCTTTCCACCATGTCTCTGAGATGCCAATTAAGTCTATGTCATCATTTACTGCTATACATTCTAATTCTCCCATCTTACTTCTTAGACTTCTGGCATTAGCATACAAACATTTCAAAGTTTGTTTTTTGTTTGTATTTTTATTCTGCTTTTTAATTGATAGGGATAAGTTAGAATTTTTTAGGTCAGGTGAGTTTTTAGTTACAGGCACTTGGACTACTTTTCTAATTATTGGAACCTCACTGTCGGGATGCCCTAATTCTAATGCATCATTAGTATCCTTTAAAGATACCTCTCTCCGAACCATGCGCTGCTGAGCGACTGTCGGCTTTCCCCTTTGTTCTAGTTTAAAAGGTGCTCTATCTCCTTTTTAAAGGTTAGCGCCAGCAGTCTGGTTCCACCCTGGTTAAGGTGGAGCCCATCCCTTAGGAAGAGACTCCCCCTTCCCCAAAAGGTTCCCCAGTTCCTAACAAAACTGAATCCCTCTTCCTTGCACCATCGTCTCATCCATGCATTGAGACTCCGGAGCTCTGCCTGCCTCTGGGGACCTGCGCGTGGAACAGGGAGCATTTCAGAGAATGCTACCCTGGAGGTTCTGGATTTAATCTTTCTACCTAAGAGCCTAAATTTGGCTTCCAGAACCTCCCTCCCACATTTTCCTATGTCGTTGGTGCCCACGTGTACCATGACAGCCGGCTCCTCCCCAGCACTGTCTAAAATCCTATCTAGGTGACAAGTGAGATCCGCCACCTTCGCACCAGGTAGGCATGTTACCAGGCGATCCTCACGCCCACCAGCCACCCAGCTATCTACATTCCTAATAATCGAATCACCAACTATGACGGCCGACCTAACCCTTCCCTCCTGGGCAGTAGGCCTTGGGGAGATATCCTCAGTGCGAAAGGACAATGCATCACCTAGAGAGCAGGTCCTTGCTACAGGATCCTTTCCTGCTACACCTGGTTGGTGCTCTCCCATTATGAGACCTTCTTCCTCCAAGGTAGCACCAGGGCTGCCAGTCTGAAGTTGGGACTTGACTACTATGTCCCTGAAGGTCTCATCTATATACCTCTCTGTCTGCCTCAGCTCCTCCAGGTCTGCCACTCTAGCCTCCAGAGATCGGACTCGTTCTCTGAGAGCCAGGAGCTCTTTGCATCGCATGCACATGTACAACTTCTCACCGGTGGGTAAAAAATCATACATGTGACACTCGATGCAAAAGACTGGGAAGCCCCCCTCTTGCTGCTGGACTGCTGCCTTCATCTCAATTTTGATCAGTTCCTAGTTAAGTTTTAGGTTGCTATGGGAGTAGGAATGTGTCTAACTTCCTTTACATGTATTAGTGAATTCACTATGTGTCTGGTAGTGGCCTACCGGGGTCTGATCGAATTCTCAATAAAGATTTTTGGTTTTTTTTTTGTGAAAGTGGCACCTGCCTATAAATTAAGGGATGAGCTAGGGGTGGGTGGGCGAGGGCTGGGAGGGTTGGGAAATACAAACAGTCTAACTTCAGTTAGTCAGCCTGAGTGACTCACTGCTCCCTTGATTAATAAATGTTGGTCCCTATTCAAACCCAATCACACTACCTCAACACCTTTCCAAGGTGAGTAACTGAGCTGAACTATTCAACTTTTTTACTTTGGTATATACTGCTCCTAGCTTATTTCTAGCTTCTGGCTACTTTTTTTTTTGGGGGGGGGGGGGGGTTTCAATACAATGCACTCAGTATTACAAACAAACAGTCAGCTCTTTAAAAGTCTGGAGAACACTCAGTTCTGCAGACTTTTAAAAATAAACACACTACCTACTGCTACCTTATTGACTGACTAAAAATACAAACAGTCTAACTTGTTTATTCACTGCCTACCTACTGCTACCTTATTGACTATTTAAAAATGCAAACAGTCTAACTTGTTTATTCACTGCCTTTCTGACTATTAAAGGCACAAACACACTAAATAATATTCCCAAATAGTTAACTTTGCCCCAATACTTTTAAAAAAGTCAATGTCCCAAGCAAAAACTTACTGATTCCTTTCAGCCACCAGCAAGGTGATCCTCTCCTCTCAGTGTTTCCACTGGAATGTGGGTTTCTGAGCTCTTTCCTTCTAATTTATAATGTGCTTCGAAGGTAAATTAGTGCAAAACAATCCCTTAGGAGATGTACACTTCAGTTAGATTTTCTGAGTGACTCTTCAGTTAGATTTCCTGTGTGACCTTTCTAAGCTAATTTCTAAGAGCTAATCCTGGCGTTTTTTTTTCTGTTGAAAGCCGAACTTTACTTTTTTTGTGGCATTGGACATTTGAATTTGAGTCTTTGAGTGCAAGACGTGGTAATATAGCGAGGATATGGCAGCAAAACCGCAACCGAGGGGCCCGGAGAAATACCGCCAGAGTTAAAGATGGTGCCGCCGACCAGCTCCCCCTCGTCCCTGGACAATCGGGATGGTAAAGTAACAGAGGTGGTTGAGGCAGTGGAAGCTGCGTTAGATGAGAAATTTGATAAGTTGTACCAGAAATTTGAAGATATGAGCCAACTTTTCACGGAATCAACAAAGCGGCTGACTGAGGCAGAAACCCGGATCTCGACGGCGGAAGACCAATTGCACACGCTGGAGAACCAGGTTACGGCCCTGAAAGCAGAGGCTGAAAAACAAGCAAAGAAACTCGACGACCTGGAGAATCGCTCCCGCAGAGGAAATCTTCGTTTTATTGGTTTCCCCGAGGCGCTTAAGGACAGTGACTTACTGGGCATATTGGAATCTTGGCTCCCGCAGGCCCTAGAGCTGCTGCAAGCACACGGTACCTTGAGAATCGAGCGCGCACATAGATTAGGGCAGAAACAATCAAATTCTCAGCGCTCCCGCCCGGTCATTGCAAAATTTTTGAACTTGGCTCACAAGATGGACGTATTGCTGGCATACAGGAGGAAGAAACAGATAGACTATCAGGGCACCTCGATTTTGATATTTCAGTACTATTCTGCTCTGGTAGCAGCTCAAAGAAAAGCGTTTTCGCCCGTCTGCACTCACTTGGCGCGCCACAAAATTCCTTTTATGCTTCAATTCCCAGCCAGATTGAAAATCACCTGGCAGAACGAGTCTCAATTTTTTTGAGTCGGCTGACTCAGCTCAACAATTTGTGAACACCCTAAACTTGCCTAGTGGCTGACTGAGTGGAATTTTTGTTCAGACGCCACGTCAAGGAAAGAAGAGAGGCTTCGGACTGATGGAGGTTTCGTGGACTTGTTTACTAAATAGCTGTTCGCCCTCCAATGACTTTTGTCTTGCTCTTATCTTTTATGGAGGGCGACTTCTGTCTGTCCTGTTCAGCTCAATATAAGACTGCTTTGCTACCTGCCTAAATGAGACTGACAAATTTCTTTGGTCTGGCTCAATAGCGTGATGCTTTTCTTACACTTGTTTACCATCTCTTCTTTGGTTTGTTGAGGGGGGGGGGGGGGGGGAGTAATCCATGCGGAAGGAAGTCTGACTCTCTATGGTTAGAGAATGGGTACTCTTGTTGATGGGGAAGTTAAGGGGAAGGGGGAGGGGGGGTTGGGGACTCGGGACGTTCGGTTATTCTCTGATAATAGGTCTGTACTGTATGTGTTATCATGGGACGTGGGTGGCAGCACGAGTTCGGGTCTGGGCTGGGAGGCCCGAATTCGTAGATTAATGGTTTACGATTTTTTGTTCTCCTCTTGTATACCTTGCTATGTCCCAATCAGTAATGCGAGTTGGATCCTGGAACGTCTCTGGGATTGGCTCCGTTATCAAACGTTACAAAATTTTGCAAGCATTACAGCGCCACCAAGTACAAATCGCTTTCCTACAGGAAATGAAACTAGATGCCTCAGAACATCAAAAACTCCGCAGAATGTGGGTACAACAGGTTTTCTCAGCACAAAGCTCTTCCCGTGGGGCGGGTGTTGCAATATTCATTGGGAAGCAGTTGTCCTTTCATCTGGAACGTATGATAGCGGATGATGAGGGGAGGTATCTTATATTGCAATGTCAACTACAGGGTCAGAATTTCACCCTCTGTAACCTATATGCTCCCAACAATTATACACATGCTTTCTATACCCGCTTGATAGCCTTATTGGCTACTCATACCAAGGGACACCTATTGATTGGAGGTGACTTTAATTGTGTTCTAGATCCTACTCAAGATCGCTCCACTAAAAAAGCTGGCCCGGGGGATGCCCCGTCTAAGGGAGTTTCACTAGTTTGTCAAGCTTTAGACGCCCTTGACCCTTGGCGGACACTTCACCCCTATGCTTTGGAATATACTCATCTATCTAGAGCCCACGGAACGGGATCTCGAATTGATTATATCCTCGCTGGAGCCAAAGATTTTGCCCTTGTATTACGGGTGGAGCTGGGCCCATTAGTGATCTCAGATCACACTCCCGTTCTCTTAGACTTTTTGGTAAAGACATCGGACTCTTCCCCACAGCTCTGGCGATTTCCACATCGCTTCATTGGAGATGGACCCTTTCGGGCTTACCTACTTCAGCAGTGGACAGATTATGTAACTCATAATGAGCAGCATGAGTCGACTCCATTGCTGTTTTGGGAGACTGCGAAAGCGGTGTTACGAGGTGCTCTGATAGCTTATGCTGCTCGTACCCATAAAGCCCAGTTGGCGCGTATTCGGCTGTTAGAGAGTCGCCTACGGAAGGCTAAACGTGATTATGAACAGACTCCTACGCCGCATCATAAATCGCTATTGTATACGGTTATGCATGAACTCAACTCCTTACTTTATGACAGGGCAAGGAAATCTGCTTTCTACTTTAGGGCCAAATATTATCATCAGGGAAATAAATCCGGTAGGCTTTTAGCAAATATGACCAAGTCTTGGCGGAGTAGAACGCATGTAGCGGCGTTGAAAACGCCCACTGGCACACTTGCTAATGCGACTAAGGTTATGGGAGACCTCTTCTGTGATTATTACCGCCAGCTCTATCAAGCTGAGCCGGTTAACACAGAGACCATTGAGGCTTATCTCGCTAATTCTGGCCTACCCCGTTTAACTGACACTCAACTAGAGCTATTAAATAAACCGATTCAGCCGAAGGAACTCCAATTAGCAATCAAGAGGGCCAAACCCCTGAAAGCACCGGGCCCAGACGGATACTCGGCCGAGTTTTATAAGATTCTTTCCGCACAAATAGTTATGCTGCTGGCAAAGATGCTTAATGATGTAATAGAACACCCGACTTCTCCTTTGTATCGTAACCAGGCATTTATAACAGTCATACCCAAGGATGGAAGGGATCCCACCCTGCCAGCTTCTTATAGACCGATATCCCTCCTAAATTTTGATATGAAACTCTTGGCGAAAGTTATGGCAACTCGCCTGTCGACTCTCTTACCTGGTCTCATTCATGAAGATCAGATGGGATTTGTAAAAGATCGTAGTTCTTCCTCTAATGTTAGAAAGGTATTATCCTCACTAGAAACCTGCCAGTGGCAGGATATTCCATCCATCCTTATTAGTTTTGACGCAGAAAAGGCGTTCAACAGGGTGGGATGGCCTTTTATGTTCGCAGTCCTAGACTCCTTGGGTATTACTGGTTATTTCCGCTCGGCAATACAAGTATTATATCATGACCCGGTTGCCTCAATCTTGTTAAATGGCACGCTGACAGCCTCGTTTCCTATATGTCGTGGTACCCGTCAGGGCTGCCCACTTTCCCCGCTTCTGTTTATTCTCACGTTGGAACCCTTGTTGAATAACATACGGGGCAATGCATTGATTAGAGGTATTTCTCCTCGTCCTGGAGTGTCCGCCTCCTATAAGTTAGTGGCCTTTGCTGACGATCTCCTGGTTCATCTCAGTTCCCCACAAACATCTTGGGAGGCATTAATGGGGGAAATGGACAGATATGGTTCGCTGGCTGGTCTCAAATTAAATTTAGACAAATCCCTGTATTTGCTGACCATGCCTGGTTCCCAAACGTGGGTGCCGGAGGATTTCCCCATCATCATATTAAATACTTGGGGGTGCTCCTACCTAAACTTCCCCACATGCTGCACCTTATTAATCATAAGGCACTACTGCGGAAGACTGCGGATCTGCTTGCTAGATGGGCTCACCTTCCTCTCACGCTAGTGGGCGGATAGCTTTATATAAAATGCTTATCTTTCCTAAGTGGTTGTATGCCATGCAACTCCTTCCTATTGTTTGGACTAGGCGAGACTTACAGGCCCAGGATGCTCAGCTACGTAAATTTTTATGGCAAGGTAAAAAACCAAGGATAGCCATACAAACCCTTCGTTTGTCCAGGAAGAGGGGTGGTTGGGGACTCCCGGATTTAAAGGTCTATAGTGTCGCCTGTCAATTGCGCCATGTTGCGGATTGGCTGATGACAACGTCCTTTTATACTCCTTTGATGGTAGAGCAAACTAGAGTGCATCCTCTGCGTCTTGCCTATATTTTACATAAATCATTGGGCCAGCTCCCGGCTCACTTACGAGCTAGTGTGTTAATCAGACCTGCCTATGTGGCTTGGAGATGGGCTTGTCAGCGTTTTCAGTTTCCCCGTGCAGCAACTCATTTTTTGCCCTTGCAGGGAAACCTCAATTTCCCGCCTGGCCTGCATAGTAGGATTTTTGGGTCTTGGTACGAGAAAGGTATTAAGTCTGTCTGGCAATTGGTAGATGACTCGAATAAGATGCTTTCCTTTTCCTTGTTACAGGACCAATATGACTTATCAAAAACTCATTTCTACGCATACTTGCAGGCCAGACATTACATTCATGCCTTGCGCTTACCAGATCCGCATCACTCTGCCTGGGAGTTTTTGTCAGATTTTCTGGTTATGGCTGACCCTACGCGTCATAGGCTTTCTTTTTGGTATAAGCTGCTGGAGGACTACCGGGTTTCTCCTTCGTGGGAACGGGTGGTAACTGGATGGAACAGGGAACTGGGAACCTCTCTCACGACACCTTATTATAGAAAGTGTTTTTCACGAGCCCATTTCTTATCTGTACCGATCCCTATACAGGAACTGCAATTCAAATTTTTACATAGATTTTATGTGGCCCCAGCGCAGGTGAGTAAGATGGGGAAGGGTGGTACAGGCTGCTGTTTAAAGTGTGGAGCCCCCCGAGGCACTTTGGGTCATCAATTTTGGTCATACCCCAGATTAGCTTATTTTGGGGCAAGTGCATAATTATCTTCAACGGACATGTGCCCTGCGCTTTGCGTTTCATATTAATGTTTTTCTTTGGGATGACAGTCGAGGCATATTTTTTGCTAAAACAACTACGAGGTGGTGGTTTCGCCTAGTGATCTTGTTAGCTAAGAAATGTATTTTGCAAAAGTGGTTGGCCACTGATCCTCCGACTCTAACGCAACTACGTAATATAATTCACCAGACCTGTCTACTGGATAAGTATATTGCTAAAGTGGAATGGTTTCGCCCCTGTATACACTTTGTAAATCGATGGGAGACATATCTTAACTCTGTCTCCCCTTTTGTGCGCAGTTTACTTCTTAATGATTTACCAATAGATTAGACAGTGAAGGGGTTATATCAATAACTATCTTTTACTGTTACAGTCCTAGATTGCTTGACTTTTTTGTTCATTAAGACCGATGTCCTGAGGGGGAAGGGGGGAATGGGGTACTGTTTAGTTGTAAGTTTTGTTCTGGAATATATTCTTCGCTGTTTCTCTGGCTTAAAAGAGTATGGCTGGACAACAGCATCTGTGGAACAAGTTTTGTATTTCTGGAATGTATATATGACAATGGACACAAGAAAATGTGACTATTGGTGTTCTACAGTTGACATTGTTTGTTAATCTTGTCACTATTATAAAAATAAACTTAAAAAAAAAATAAAATCCAAAATCGGCCATAAAGAAGTTCATCCTCTCAGGTCCTTGAAGTACAGGAATATTGACCTTTCCCTACTTCAGGCCTGGGAACAGGAAACACTGCTTCCAGCTTTAACAAAAGTTCTATGAATAATGATCCTCTCTGTGTCTGACCCACAAGGGGACAAATAAAAGCTTCTGAAATTGGAATAGCAAATTCAATGATTTAACTACGATGAAATAATTTCTAGGACCGCCTGATAACATGGGTGCCCATTTCATAAAACAGACACAAACGACCAACCAGTTAAGGCATTAAGAAATGAACTTCATGGCAGACTCTGGAAACCATTCACCTACTTGATTTCACCATCTACTGTAGCAAGATAGCAGAGACTAGCTTGGCAACGTATTCCTTGTTCCCGATTCAGAATCCTCAGTTGGCACTGGCTGGCATCCCTAAAACAACTGCAAGACTGAGAACTTTGCAAGATGCCTCAATGTTCCCCTTAGGGAACTTATGGGATTTGGGCTCACCCAAATCCATCACCTTCTTTCCAACTGCTCTCCGAACAAAGAAGGTGGCCCTTAAAAACAAGCACTGCCACCTGTTAAGAGAAGATTCAGATCAGGTACTATGGCATCCACTAGAATTTCATGCTCGATGACAAACAAGTCCAACTGGCACTGCTGAAACCAATGTAACAGACCTCTGGCAACATAGCCTGTAGAGAAAGATAACACTCTTGAATGAATAAATCCTCCTAGCTTGAGAATCCTTCAGAGCTGAGCCTCCTTCCACCAGGATGGCAGCTCTCCAAGTCAGCATAATAGCGCATTCCACTTGGGCATCTGTGCCAAATTATCCTTCTCTATTTGCTGCATTGGGTAAGCCTACCCATTGACTTATCAAGCTTCAGGCACAAATCTGGAGTCTCCCCCTTCACCAAGAACGTAGCCTGAATACCCAAATGGATATGCACTTCCTTAAGGTATTTCTCAATTTCTGTATCGGATTCCCCTTAGAAGATGGCTCCTTAATCTGAGACCATGTCTTCTTTCTTATAAGGCTCCCCAAATTCTTTGCCTTCTTCCATTAGAAGACTCGAGAAACTGGGCACAACAAGATACTTTACCAAAATGGATCCCTGTTTCCGCATTTATCCGGGCTTCGTTGGAGTTGGCCCCTGCCCAAAAGGGAACCCCGGGGCGCCAAGGGGGGACTAATATCAGGCATCCTTCTCTTACTCCATTCTCACAGCCCAAAGCAGCTGCAGGCCTCAAATGACCCCAGGGATCAGCATAGGAAACCTGTGGAAGAGAAGCACCAGAGAATGTCTGGTGGTTGGGCCCATTGAAGAAAGCACAAGAGAAAAAACAATGGCCCCTGAGCCAACCTATGTAAAGCTCCGATGATCTCAACAGACTCCTCTTGAGCTGCTAAACTTCTGGCCTCTGAAGCATTCCTCGGCCTGAGATGGAAGAAGAATGTTCCCTTGTTAAATGCAGCATTGGCTTAGTACGGTCTCTCACACCTTCACACAGTGCAAAAAAAAAGCCAGCCAGCCACTGTATTCTGATGCCAACTCCCTAGCTGCTCACACATTTTTTTTTTTTTTAATTGGCAGCCTCGCCCTCTACAACTTCCAACAGCAGTAAGGGTGGTGGGCGGTGTCCCACCATAGATACTGAGTGCTGTCAGCTATGCTGGTCAATTCCCTGAGGGGGGCGATGCAATAAGACGTGGGCTGAAAATAGGCACTTGTATTGAGTGACTGTTTTCCTAATGCACGCACAGCCACGTCCCTGGGCACCCGATGCAATACTGAAATGAAAAGCAGTGTTAAAAAGGGTGCACTAAACACAGAATTGCACGTCCATAGCACTCAATAGTTTATTGCATCGGGTGCCCAATTACAATGGGCGCTATGTATGAACTTCCATTTTCATCCAGCTTTTTTTTTTTTGCTAGAATTCACTTCAGCAACCTCAGCAAAATATTAGGCGCCTCTTGCTATGGATGTCCAAATTATGTGGCAATAACAAGTGTGGGCTTTTTAAATTAAGTGAAAATATATGATTATTTTTCTCCGTGGTAAAGTGTCACAATGATACTAAAGGAGACACACTTATCACAACACAGAGAACCTATTTTTTAAATGTTTTTCATGAGCCCTTGACTGCAAGCTGACTTTTTCTTCACCTCAGAGGCTGGTTAAATTCGCACACATTTAAAGTGTGCATTGAGTGCTCAGCGCTTAGCTATTACCCCCGATGCAGTAAATGTCCTTATCTACATGTAATTAGCATCAGACAGGTGCTATCAGGTGCACATTTGTCAGGGTGCGTTTTGGATGCGCTAATATCCTTACTGCATCTGGCGCTAGTCTAACATATCCATAACACGTGTCCAACCGCGTGTAAACCTGTGTGCTAGGCTGGGCACACTTTATTGCATCAGCCCTCGAGTCTTTTAGCTTTCTTTAAAACCCTGGCTTTCAGCAAGGAAGTGCAGCGCTTGAACCAGTGGGCCACTCAGCAGGAAGCTCTGCCAGGTCATTACATTGCTATGCTAAGCCAGCATGAGATTTTCTCTTTCTGCCTTACATGTGGGGCTATTTCCACCAGATCAAGTCTACACCATAGGCCCAGAGAAACCCACTGCAAAACAGCAGCCTGATAGCCAAAGCTCATTTCCACCTTGCTACTTCACTCTATTTTGTTTAAAGAATTTTATACTGGAAGCACAACCCAAGAAAGCCAAAATTCTGGCTGTCAGCAGAGCAGAAAAGAATCCAATGTCACTGGGTGCACTCCCACAGCTGAAGACGACTTAGCTTCACAATGCTGGTTCCCTGAAGGAAGAAGAGCAGCCAAACATGACTGTCATCCCTGGAAGTCCCTCACTTGGCTCTGGCTCTATTGAGGGACAGCAGCCCAACTGGTCATCATCTTAAAAGCCTAATTACTCCGGCATCAAACCAGGTACTAATATCATCTGCTGCATACAGAACCACTGCTGATTTTTTTTTCCAGTGCACCATACTATATAGGACAGACAGCTCGAAAGACTGTTTTATTTGCATATTCTGTGTGGGTGACATAACCCATTTGTCTAGACTGGTCTGATAGGACGTTTAGCACTTGAATTATTGTGATCCAGCAAAACTGGAGTATAAATATCCATATTCAGAACACATACAGTAACTGATTTTATCAGGTAAAATGCAAGACATTAGGATAAGGGGTGGAGTTCAAAATAAGTATCAAAACAAAACTTTTTGCCCATCTCTGTTTAATTTTAAATGTTATTTTGTAAAATCAAATTAGAAAAAGGGAAACTATTTAGAAGTGTCTTAACATGGATATTACCTACCAATCCAATAATTTAAGGGCACTTTAATTCAGAGTCATAACATTAAGTCAACTATGTTTTTTAAACGTCCTTAAAACGAATCTACTTTAGTTATTCGACCACCATTTCCCCTTCTTTTAATGCAAAAGAAATGAAACCCTCTACATTCATGCACTGCTTTAACGCTGCTAGCGGCCTTGCGAGTACTGGAGCAGGCAGCCGCTCTGCTTTTACCTCAGCAAGAAGGAAACCAGTGAATGAACCCTAAATAAACTGAGACTGCAATCCTCAGCCCCGCCCCCAACCCAGGAAAGCACATCCCGTGGCCCAAGCATGCAAGCGGCCTCCCAGGCCAGGCCAGCAGCGCTCAGCCCGGCTCCCACCTTACCAAGAAGAAAGGCGGTGGGACTCACCTGATCAGCAGCGCCTTCTCCGAACATGTCCGCTAAAAACCAAGCTCAAACTGGAAATTTATACCATATTTGCAAATAAACCCTTCCCCACCGCTTTCAGCCCTGGCGCTACATAAAAATGGCTTCTAACCGTCCCGGAGCCGAGCCTACAGAGTGCCCGCAGCGCCCCCGCGCGGCACCACCATTGCAAGCGCAGCCCCTCCACGCTGGGCCCACTGCCAGGGCTTTCCATAGAGAAACTCATGCGGGGGGCGACTGGAAGCAGCAGGCACAAGAAATTGGCGGTTGAGATCAATTACGCGTTAAGCATATTTTGCCACTAGTCAGTTCTGTAGCTGTTCATGCTGTATCTACACTGTATATGTATCACTGATGTACAAGCACATAGCTTACATTTGTTTAAAAATATTAATGAGAAGAGGGCTCTAAAAACAATTTTTATTGAAATTCAACAGTTCAGCAATAACAAAATGTAGGCATCAAGAGTAACAATGTATGCATACTAAAAGATTCCCACCTCCCGGCCCCCCAAAACTACAAACATACAACATAACATCATAGGTTTGGTGAGCATTCCAGAATCCTATAACAGATTCCCAAAATTTCTGCACCTTATTTGACCCATTCTTAACCTGTTCAGTTAAAGTCCCCTTGAAAATCTAAGTTCTTAAAACCACTTTCATTACCACTAACCAGAAATTCTTTATTAAACATCTCATTTTCTCCCCCTGTACAATTTGAGGAATAAATATAAACTCTCAGGTCATCAGGAATTTGCATTTTGGTTATCTCAACAGAGGTCTGTACCTCTAACCTATAACTGGACACCAAAATAAAATATGCAACAGGTATCCTTTTTTCATCCCAGTCTCTCCAGCAGTTCTCCAATCTATTAATAGCTAGGAGAAGTTCAGAAGTGAGGAAGACTCTCATGAGGATACAATATTGCTAATCTACCACCATCACAGAAATTGAACACTTCTGAAGGAGTTCAATCTTATGAACAATCGGTGAATGAAAAAACTGAAAACTTCTAGCTAACAACGCCAGCAGTGAAACGCATTGCAACGCACAGCCATATTGAATGTACTAACATTTGAGACGCAATGGCATGCACTACGCATTTACGTACTGACATTCAGTGAAACGCACTACCATTTTGTAATAATAATTTATATTGTATTAATACGATTGCTGCTATAAAATGTCTAACATATCATGTCTATTATATGACGTATACAATGGTCTGATTATAAGCTACACCTACTTGAAACCCTCAGCCGAAATATGCTTGCTCAGCAGTGTGTAAAACGCATGTGTAAAAGATAAACCCATCAAACCTCAGACTGGAGCCATGCCTTTTATCTTTCAGAAAAAGACTTAAAACCTGGCTCTTTCAACAAGCCTTCCCTGAACCACCAGACAATCACTAGTTGGCCTTCATTCCTACCCGGTCTGGCACTCCGTTTCTCAAAGAAAAAATAAATGGACTCTGAGACATTCAGGTTAAAGCACCGTCCTTAAGTTTTTAACTTGTACACTCTATGGTAAAATTTCTTTTACCGGCCTATCTTCTTTCCAGCTTGTTGCAAGCTTCCAAGTTCTCTCCCCCTGTTGATTGTAACTTTTGACTTATTCCTACTTATTGTTATCTTTCGTTTACGTGAATTTGTTACTCTAGTTTTTCCCTTTGTTAAATTGTAAACCGATCCGATATGGTAATTTACTATGAAGGTCGGTATAAAAAACTGTTAAATAAATAAATAAATAAATAAATAAATAAATAAATAAGGATTGTAGAATGTATAAGAGCCTGCTCCTGAAGGGGAGGGGCATGCAGTAAGCCATTGTCTTAGCTGCATCTTGCTGGCAATAAAAGTCTATCTTTACGGATCAGTTGTCTGGACCTCCTTTCTGACTTTTAGAGACGGTTTCATTTGGTGAGCCAGCCAGGAGGTACCGGGGACGCTATATTAGCCCCCCAGTTGGTCCGGTAGTTTGGTGGCGGAGCGATCCCCCAGACTTACCTGGTGAGTGGCCACCGCTGAGTTCAGCGATCAGGTTTCTGAGGGGACCATTCCACAGAAAATCTCCTGAGACCTCTGGGCTGGTGATCCGGGAAGAAGGCTTTCTTGACGATCGGAAGAACTTTTCAGGCAAGTATTTTGGGGAAAAAAAGAAATAAGATAAGAATAAGTTTCAAGCCGATCCGTTATCACGAAGGATCAAGGGGGCCTTGATCACGCCCCGAGCAGTGGCTAGTAGGAATTAAGCTCTGAAGACCACAGCGATTTGGGAATAATTTGGGAATAGGTTTCTTGTTGTGTGAAAGAGAGTGAATGGCCTCGCAGTTCTAGGCCGGGCGACCGCGTTCTAGTCGAGGCGATTGTGATCCTTTTGTGTCTGGCGGATACGGACCCCTTACCTATCCACTATCCCTTCCCTCCTTTGTCTGTGATTCTATTCTAAGATGGGAGGGGGAGGCTCCACTCCATTAAAAACCATGACGGAGCACTTCAGCGAAGTGTTCAACAGGCATACATGCACAAAAACCGGAATGATTCAGCGATGCGCATATAAATGGCCGAGTTTGTGTGTTAATTGGTCCCCGATAGGAACTTTTGATTTTCAAACGGCCACGAAAGTCCGAAATATAGTAATAATAGAAGGTAATCCAGGATGTCCCGAAGATAGACCGTATATCGATGCCTGGATTGCAGTCATTTTGAATCCACCGTCATGGGCAAAGAAGTTAGTGGAGGGAGCCGCTCTCGTAATGGTGGCGCATATACAAAAAACGAAAGGCCGGAAGTCCCCAAACCGGAAGAGAAACGAGAAGACGGCCATTTTGAATACGAAAGAAGATAAGTCATCTGCGGCGGCCATATTTGTAGTACAAGGAGATAATGGAAATCAAGGAAAAAAAGTTAAACCGCCACTGTCCGCAGCGAAACCCATATTAGCAGATGAACCGGAAAGCCCCTCGCCGCCGCCATACGTTCCCATCTATCCGCCATTGCATGATTTGCCAATGACCCCCGCTTATGAAAAAGCCGATCCCTTACCCGGACCATCGCATGAAATGAAGAAAGAAATAGAAGCGGCGAGAATTGAAAAAGATGCGGGACCCTCCGTTTCTGACGGCACTCGCAGTAAAACGCAAGCCGCAAGTTTACAGCTACCAATTAGAGAGACCGCAACAGTAGTGCCGGTGTCGCCCACGGAAGAGAATGATTACCGCACTACGCAAACTATAAGGTTATTTACATATGTACCTTTTACATCTAATGATCTTTTTAATTGGAAACAACTGGGCCCCTCATATGCCGAAAAACCAGATCAGATGATTGATTTATTATCTGGAATTTTTACAGCTCACAATCCTAACTGGGCTGACATTCGTCATTTAGCCTCCTTTCTTTTTACTACTGAAGAACGACGACAAATACAACAGAACATGGAAGAATCCGCCAGAGAGGGAGCGGGGTCAGACGGAAGCCCTGATGAAGCCGTGAGAGAATTTGCCCCGCTTACAGACCCCTCTTGGGACTATCAGACATCAATGGGTCGAGAGTGCATAGCTGCCTATCAGAAAGCCTTCCTAGAAGCCTTGAAGAAGGGAAAAAGAAAAGTCATGAATATGAGCAAGATACAGGACGTAGTGCAGAAAAAAGATGAAACTCCCGGAGATTTCCTAGAGCGTTTGATGGATGCATACCGCAGATTCAGTCCGTTTGATCCAGAAGACTCGAAGAATCATTCTATCATAGTAATGAGCTTTGCAGGACAGTCATGTCCAGACATACGCCGGAAACTCCAGAAGACAGAGGGATTTGAAGGAATGACTATCAGCCAATTGAAAGTCATGGCAGACAAAGTTTATGGAAATTGAGAACTAGAAGAGGAAAAGAAGGATAAAAAAGAAAGTGGTCGAAGGATAAGAGAAAGTGTTAGCCGCAGCCCTGGAGGAGACCAATTTTGGAGACCAAGCCAGATATTACCAAGGATATCCTGGGTATAGAGGAAGAGGCAAATCGCCGTTTAGAGCACCATTCAGAGGAAGATCGTTCAGAGGAGGACCGTTCAGAGGAGGAAGAGTGCCTCTAGGAGTGAATCAATGTGCATATTGTAAACAAGAAGGACATTGGAAGTCTGATTGCCCAGAAACCCCTCAACGAAAAGGGGAAGGATACAAACCATCTAAATCACAAGAAGCTGAGTGGCAAATGGCTGTGGATGAGACGTCTGGAGAGGAGGGTGACGATATTATGGGACAAGATTCCTGACTAGACAAGGAAAAGCTGCCCCTTGACCCTCTAGTGGAAATAAGAGTGGGAACAAGAACGTTTAAAGGATTATTGGACTCTGGAGCACAGCGATCAGTCATGACTACTGCAATAACCACGCCAACAACAAAAAGTATTTCCATTGTAGGAGCCTCTGGAAAACCACTAGCAGCTCCTATCCTTCAGAAGCGACAGGTTCGAGTTGGAGGACAATTAGTATCTCACCAATTTCTTTATGTTCCAGGATGTCCAGTGCCATTAATTGGTAGAGACCTTCTTTGCAAACTAAGAGCAAATTTACAGTTTGAATCAACTGGTGAGATTAAAGCTTCCTTTGCTGATAATCCAGTTTCTTTAATTTGCCCTCTTCAAGAAGAATGGAGACTACATATTCCTGTTATTGAAAAAGCCATTGAACATCGGTATGAAGAAGAAACACCTCTAAATGAAAAACGAAGGCGACTAATGGACAGTGTACCTCAAGTATGGTCTGAAAATAACCCAGGAGGAATAGCTAACGAAGCTACCCCTATATGGATTGAAATGAAAGAAAATGCACAGGTCATCAATCAAACTCAATACCCCATTCCATATATGGCCAGACAAGGAATACAAATACATCTGCAAAGATTATTTGGTTTGGGCATTCTGCGACGAATTCGATCTGCTTGGAACACTCCCTTATTACCAGTCAAGAAACCAGGAACTAATGATTATCGACCAGTGCAAGACTTAAGAAAATTAAATAATCAAGTAGCGGACCTGGTAGCCCTTGTACCAAATCCGTATTCCATCCTGGCTCAAGTTTCTCCTAATTCTAAATGGTACAGTGTCATTGATCTCAAAGATGCTTTCTTCTCCGTTCCAATAGCGGAGGAATGTCAGAAAATTTTTGCCTTCACGTGGGAAAATGCCCTAACTGGAGAAAAACAGCAGTATACCTGGACTCGTTTACCTCAAGGATTCAAACATTCACCCACCCTGTTCGGAGAACAGCTGGCCAAAGACCTGAAGATGTACCAAGTTATGTATGGACCAGTTATGCAATATGTGGATGATCTCTTGTTGTTTAAAGAAACTTATCATAAATGTGCAGTATCAACCCACCATTTGTTACAGACTTTGTACTCGAAAGGGTACCGTGCAAGCAAAAAGAAAGCGCAAATCTGTGAAGTAGAAGTAGAATATTTGGGCTTTCGAATCCGTGAAGGCACTCGTCGCCTTGGAATCTCTCGTACAAGTTCTATAAGAAATCAACCTGTACCGACCTGCAAAAAAGAACTTCATGCATTTCTAGGAGCCGCAGGATATTGTAGACTTTGGATTGAAAACTATGCAATTATTGCCCAACCATTATATGACAAACTACGAGGCAAAGAAGCAGAATCTCAGCCCTTCCAATGGGAGAAACGCGAACTAGCAAATCTACATCAACTGAAAGAAGCCTTGATTTCACCCCCTGCTCTGGGATTACCTGATGTAATGAAACCATTTCATCTGTTCATAGATGAGAAAAAAGGAATGGCCATAGGGGTATTGACTCAAACTCTAGGATCATGGGAACGACCTGTTGCATATTTGTCAAAAGGAATGGACAATGTTGCTAAAGGATGGCCTGGTTGCCTTCGAAGCATTGCTGCTGCATGCTTATTGATACCCGAAGCTGTTAAATTAACATTTGGACAGACTCTGCAAGTAACAACCCCTCATACTATTCAAGGACTACTTGAAACTCATGGACCTAAATGGATGACCAATTCACGTCTTGTAAAGTACCAAGCTTTACTATGCGAAACACCTGAAATCCAAATACAAGACAGTAAAAACTTGAACCCAGCTACTCTAATGCCAGCACCTGAATCAATCACTCATAGCTGTGAGGAAGTCATGGCTACTGTACACTCTAGTTGACCCGATTTAAGAGATCAACCTTGGCAAGGAGCTTGGACTTTATTCACTGATGGAAGTAGCCAAGTTATAAATGGGGTACGTGTTGCTGGATATGCTGTAGTATCCGAAGATGAAATTATTGAGGCGGAACCTCTTCCCCCAGGAACGTCTGCACAAAAGGCTGAACTAATTGCCCTCACTCGAGCTCTACAGTTAGCAAAAGGACAAGTTGTGAATATCTATACAGACTCTAAATATGCCTTTCTTACCATTCAAGTACATGGAGCCCTATACAAAGAACGCGGATTTCTAACTGCAGAAGGAAAGCAATTGACAAATGCACCAGAAGTACATGAACTACTAGATGCAGTTTGGTCACCTCGCAAGGTGGCCGTAATGCATTGCAAAGCACACACGGGGAAATCAGATCCCATTGCTAAACATAAGAACATAAGAACATAAGAAAATGCCATACTGGGTCAGACCAAGGGTCCATCAAGCCCAGCATCCTGTTTCCAACAGTGGCCAATCCAGGCCACAAGAACCTGGCAAGTACCCAAAAACTAAGTCTATTCCATGTAACCATTGCTAATGGCAGTGGCTATTCTCTAAGTGAACTTAATAGCAGGTAATGGACTTCTCCTCCAAGAACTTATCCAATCCTTTTTTAAACACAGCTATACTAACTGCACGAACCACATTCTCTGGTAACAAATTCCAGAGTTTAATTGTGCGTTGAGTAAAAAAGAACTTTCTCCGATTAGTTTTAAATGTGCCCCATGCTAACTTCATGGAGTGCCCCCTAGTCTTTCTACTATCCGAAAGAGTAAATAACTGATTCACATCTACCCGTTCTAGACCTCTCATGATTTTAAACACCTCTATCATATCCCCCCTCAGTCGTCTCTTCTCCAAGCTGAAAAGTCCTAACCTCTTTAGTCTTTCCTCATAGGGGAGTTGTTCCATTCCCTTTATCATTTTGGTAGCCCTTCTCTGTACCTTCTCCATCGCAATTATATCTTTTTTGAGATGCGGCGACCAGAATTGTACACAGTATTCAAGGTGCGGTCTCACCATGGAGCGATACAGAGGCATTATGACATTTTCCGTTTTATTCATCATTCCTTTTCTAATAATTCCCAACATTCTGTTTGCTTTTTTGACTGCCGCAGCACACTGCACCGACGATTTCAATGTGTTTTCCACTATGACACCTAGATCTCTTTCTTGGGTTGTAGCACCTAATATGGAACCGAACATTGTGTAATTATAGCATGGGTTATTTTTCCCTACATGCATCACCTTGCACTTATCCACATTAAATTTCATCTGCCATTTGGATGCCCAATTTTCCAGTCTCACAAGGTCTTCCTGTAATTTATCACAATCTGCTTGTGATTTAACTACTCTGAACAATTTTGTGTCATCTGCAAATTTGATTATCTCACTCGTCGTATTTCTTTCCAGATCATTTATAAATATATTGAACAGTAAGGGTCCCAATACAGATCCCTGAGGCACTCCACTGTCCACTCCCTTCCACTGAGAAAAATATTGGGGTTACATTTGCTATCCTCCAGTCTTCAGGTACAATGGATGATTTTAATGATAAGTTACAAATTTTTACTAATAGGTCTGAAATTTCATTTTTTAGTTCCTTCAGAACTCTTGGGTGTATACCATCCGGTCCAGGTGATTTACTACTCTTCAGTTTGTCAATCAGGCCTACCACATCTTCTAGGTTCACCGTGATTTGATTCAGTCCATCTGAATCATTACCCATGAAAACCTTCTCCATTACGGGTACCTCCCCAACATCCTCTTCAGTAAACACCGAAGCAAAGAAATCATTTAATCTTTCCGCGATGGCCTTATCTTCTCTAAGTGCCCCTTTAACCCCTCGATCATCTAAAGGTCCAACTGACTCCCTCACAGGCTTTCTGCTTCGGATATATTTAAAAAAGTTTTTACTGTGAGTTTTTGCCTCTTCAGCCAACTTCTTTTCAAATTCTCTCTTAGCCTGTCTTATCAATGTCTTACATTTAACTTGCCAATGTTTATGCTTTATCCTATTTTCTTCTGCTGGATCCTTCTTCCAATTTTTGAATGAAGATCTTTTGGCTAAAATAGCTTCTTTCACCTCCCCTTTTAACCATGCCGGTAATCGTTTTGCCTTCTTTCCACCTTTCTTAATGTGTGGAATACATCTGGACTATGCTTCTAGAATGGTATTTTTTAACAATGACCACGCCTCTTGGACATTTTTTACCTTTGTAGCTGCTCCTTTCAGTTTTTTTTCTAACAATTTTTCTCATTTTATCAAGGTTTCCCTTTTGAAAGTTTAGCACGAGAGCCTTGGATTTGCACACTGTTCCTTTTCCAGTCATTAAATCAAATTTGATCATATTATGATCACTATTGCCAAGCGGCCCCACCACCGTTACCTCTCTCACCAAGTCCTGTGCTCCACTGAGAATTAGATCTAAAATTGCTCCCTCTCTCATCGGTTCCTGAACCAATTGCTCCATAAAGCTATCATTTATTCCATCCAGGAACGTTATCTCTCTAGCGTGACCCGATGATACATTTACCCAGTCTATATTGGGGTAATTGAAGTCTCCCATTATTACTGCACTACCAATTTGGTTAGCTTCCCTAATTTCTCTTAGCATTTCACTGTCCATCTCACCATCTTGACCAGGTGGACGGTAGTATACCCCTATCACTGTAGTCTTCCCTGACACACAAGGGATTTCTACCCATAAAGATTCAATTTTGTATTTAGTCTCATGCAGGATGTTTATCCTGTTGGACTCTATGCCATCCCGGACATAAAGCGCCACACCTCCTCCCGACTGCTCCTCTCTGTCATTGAGATATAATTTGTACCCCGGTATAGCACTGTCCCATTGGTTATCCTCTTTCCACCATGTCTCTGAGATGCCAATTAAGTCTATGTCATCATTTACTGCTATACATTCTAATTCTCCCATCTTACTTCTTAGACTTCTGGCATTAGCATACAAACATTTCAAAGTTTGTTTTTTGTTTGTATTTTTATTCTGCTTTTTAATTGATAGGGATAAGTTAGAATTTTTTAGCTCAGGTGAGTTTTTAGTTACAGGCACTTGGACTACTTTTCTAATTATTGGAACCTCACCGTCGGGATGCCCTAATTCTAATGCATCATTAGTATCCTTTAAAGATACCTCTCTCCGAACCATGCGCTGCTGAGCGACTGTAGGCTTTCCCCTTTGTTCTAGTTTAAAAGCTGCTCTATCTCCTTTTTAAAGGTTAGCGCCAGCAGTCTGGTTCCACCCTGGTTAAGGTGGAGCCCATCCCTTCGGAAGAGACTCCCCCTTCCCCAAAAGGTTCCCCAGTTCCTAACAAAACTGAATCCCTCTTCCTTGCACCATCGTCTCATCCACGCATTGAGACTCCGGAGCTCTGCCTGCCTCTGGTGACCTGCGCGTGGAACAGGGAGCATTTCAGAGAATGCTACCCTGGAGGTTCTGGATTTAATCTTTCTACCTAAGAGCCTAAATTTGGCTTCCAGAACCTCCCTCCCACATTTTCCTATGTCATTGGTGCCCACGTGTACCACGACAGCCGGCTCCTCCCCAGCACTGTCTAAAATCCTATCTAGGTGACGCGTGAGGTCCGCCACCTTCGCACCAGGTAGGCATGTTACCAGGCGATCCTCACGCCCACCAGCCACCCAGCTATCTACATTCCTAATAATCGAATCACCAACTATGACGGCCGACCTAACCCTTCCCTCCTGGGCAGTAGGCCTTGGGGGGATATCCTCAGTGCGAAAGGACAATGCATCACCTAGAGAGCAGGTCCTTGCTACAGGATCCTTTCCTGCTACACCTGGTTGGTGCTCTCCCATTATGAGACCTTCTTCCTCCAAGGTAGCACCAGGGCTGCCAGTCTGAAGTTGGGACTTGACTACTATGTCCCTGAAGGTCTCATCTATATACCTCTCTGTCTGCCTCAGCTCCTCCAGGTCTGCCACTCTAGCCTCCAGAGATCGGACTCGTTCTCTGAGAGCCAGGAGCTCTTTGCATCGCATGCACATGTACAACTTCTCACCGGTGGGTAAAAAATCATACATGTGACACTCAATGCAAAAGACTGGGAAGCCCCCCTCTTGCTGCTGGACTGCTGCCTTCATCTCAATTTTGATCAGTTCCTAGTTAAGTTTTAGGTTGCTATGGGAGTAGGAATGTGTCTAACTTCCTTTAAATGTATTAGTGAATTCACTATGTGTCTGGTAGTGGCCTACCGGGGTCTGATCGAATTCTCAATAAAGTTTTTGTTGATGTTTTTTTTTGTGAAAGTGGCACCTGCCTATAAATTAAGGGATGAGCTAGGGGTGGGAGGGTTGGGAAATACAAACAGTCTAACTTCAGTTAGTCAGCCTGAGTGACTCACTGCTCCCTTGATTAGCAAATGTTGGTCCCTATTCAAACCCAATCACACTACCTCAACACCTTTCCAAGGTGAGTAACTGAGCGGAACTATTCAACTTTTTTACTTTGGTATATACTGCTCCTAGCTTATTTCTAGCTTCTGGCTACTTTTTTTTTTTTGGTTTTTGTTTTTTTTCAATACAATGCACTCAGTATTGCAAACAAACAGTCAGCTCTTTAAAAGTCTGGAGAACACTCAGTTCTGCGGACTTTTAAAAATAAACACACTATCTACTGCTTCCTTATTGACTGACTAAAAATACAAACAGTCTAACTTGTTTATTCACTGCCTACCTACTGCTACCTTATTGAATGACTAAAAACACAAACAGTCTAACTTGTTTATTCACTGCCTACCTACTGCTACTTTATTGACTGACTATTTGAATATGCAAACAGTCTAGCTTGTTTATTCACTGCCTTTCTGACTATTAAAGGCACAAACACACAAACACACTAAATAATATTCCCAAATAGTTAACTTTGCCCCAATACTTTTAAAAAAGTCAATGTCCCAAGCAAAAACTTACTGATTCCTTTCAGCCACCAGCAAAGTGATCCTCTCCTCTCAGTGTTTCCACTGAGAGGAAATCAAAGGAAATCAAAGAGCTGACAAAGTAGCAAAGGAAGTAGCTCGAGAACAACCATTTCAAGCCACCGCAACAACTTACCCTCTCTTACAGTTTCCAAGCGAAATCCCTGTCTATACAACAGAAGAAAATGAATGGGCACAATATGAAAACTTTCATCAACAAAATGGGTGGTGGATTATACAAGATGGTCGAATATGGATACCTGAAACCCTTGCTTGGACAATAGTTAAAGAAGCACATAATAATACACACCTTGGCCGTGATTCATTGGCAAGACTACTGCAAAAAACGTACTACATTAACCGAATCACTCAATTGACTAAGCATGCAATTAATCAGTGTATTACATGTGCAAAGAACAATCCTCGAAATGGGCCTGGTCCTGCCCCTGGACATGTCCTTCGAGGAACTATACCATTTCAAGTCTGTCAAATTGATTTCACACACATGACTCCTTCAAAAGGATACAAAGCTATGTTAGTAGCAGTCTGTACTTACACTGGATGGATTGAAGCTATACCCACATGGACAGAAACCGCCAAAGAAGTGGTTACTCTACTTCTACATCAAATCTTGCCCCGATATGGACTGCCAAGACAAATAAATTCTGACAATGGACCAGCTTTCACCAGTGAAGTCACGCAACAATTAAGCAGGGTTTTGGGCTTTAATTGGCATCTGCATTGTACTTGGAGACCACAAAGCAGTGGAACAGTTGAACGAGCAAATAGAACTTTGAAAAGTCAATTAGCCAAATTATGTCAAGAAACAAAAACCAAATGGCCAGATATCCTACCATTAGCTCTGTTACATATTCGATGCATTCCAAGAAAATCTGGGTTAACACCCTATGGGGCGGATTTTCAGAGCCCTGCTCGCGTAAATCCGCCCAAAACCAGGCGGATTTACGCGAGCAGGGCCCTGCGCGCCGGGAAGCCTATTTTACATAGGCCTCCCGGCGCGCGCAGAGCCCCGGGACTCGCGTAAGTCCCGGGGTTCTCGGAGGGGGGCGTGTCGGGGGCGGGCCCGGTCGTCGCGGCGTTTCGGGGGCGTGTCGGCAGCGTTTTGGGGGCGGGTACGGGGGCGTGGCTACGGCCCGGGGGCGTGGCCGCGCCCTCCGTACCCGCCCCCAGGTCGCGGCCCGGCGCGCAGGAGGCCCGCTGGCGCGCGGGGATTTACGCCTCCCTCTGGGAGGCGTAAATCCCCCGACAAAGGTAAGGGGGGGGTTTAGACAGGGCCGGGCGGGTGGGTTAGGTAGGGGAAGGGAGGGGAAGGTGAGGGGAGGGCAAAGGAAAGTTCCCTTCTAGGCCGCTCCGATTTCGGAGCGGCCTAGGAGGGAACGGGGGTAGGCTGCGCGGCTCGGCGCGCGCAGGCTATACGAAATCGATAGCCTTGCGCGCGCCGATCCAGGATTTTAGCCGATACGCGCGACTACGCGCGTATCTACTAAAATCCAGCGTACTTTTGTTTGCGCCTGGAGCGCAAACAAAAGTAGGCTGTTCGCGCTCGTCTGAAAATCTACCCCTATGAGATGATGTATGCAAGACCACCACCACTTCCATCATTCCCTGAATCACTACAAATCCAAGGAGAAATGTCAATCAGCAAGCAACTAAAAGGATTATATGACACAGTAGTAGCAATCCGCAACTATACATGTGAGACAGAACCACTAATTCTGATTACACCAACTTATCCATTTCAGGTTGAGGACTCTGTATGGGTAAAAGAATGGGACGATTCTGACTGCCTCAAACCTCGATGGAAAGGACCATACACCGTACTACTGACTACACCTACTGCTGTAAAAGTCTCTGGGTGTCCATTATGGATTCATTGGACACAACTTAAACCTGCTTCCAACACCTGGCAGGTTTCCAGTACTGGAGAAAACAAATTAAAATTCACTAGAGGTTTACCAAGAACCAATGCTGAGTAAATGATAAAAGTGAAATACTGAACAATAATAATGTGCTATTTTCTCCTTTTCTTTACAGGCATAATAATACATGACCTCATCACTTTGGAAGTGGGCCATCTGTGCTCTTCTGTTCACCACTTTGAGTATTATATGCCCATCTAACAGTTTCTGGAAATGGTTCATCAGCGCTATCTATATCATCGGGTCTGCTCTACTATGGATCATTTTCATTCTTTTCAAAGAGCTCTACAGTTCTTCATGATACTCTTGTGTACAACAACGAGATCTCTCACCTCTCCATTAAGTCAGAATTGCACTGAATGTATCAAACAAGTACGCACAACAACTCCAGATGGATTTCAGCTTGTTTTCACAATTATACATCAATCTCAACCACCACCATCCTGTACAGTAAAACCTGCTTGCTCCTTAAACACTACTCAAGGATATCAGTCTTTTCATCGATGTATACTAAACAACAAGGTTATGTGTCATTCTCCCACCACTCCTAAGTACTACAACGTAACACTCACGACTGGTCTACCAAAGAGTTACACATCTGACACTATACCAGATGGGAAAGGAATACTATATTACATTAACTCTACAAAGGTCTTAATGGGAGGACATTCCAGTGTTACACTTACCTTCGATGCATGTGAGGCAATTGATAAACATCCAAATGCAGTCAATTGTGGATCTGATTCATGGAAAGCAGCATATGTTTTCAACAACAAATATCTTTGTCCATACAACCGAGCATACAATCCATCCAGCTGGTTACCATGTGCTGGAGATATTAAGTTTTCTGGATGGAGCTTAGTTTGTGACTATACAGGAGGAGGATACACTGGTTGCCCAGGAGTGGGTAGACTAAAGAAAGGAACTGGTAATACTGTCTTTTTAGACTGGCCGATCAGAACTGAAGGATCCCCTTGGCAAGATACATGGGGGTTTGGAATCGACGGAACAGGAGGAGACCCTATGACATACATTACAATCACACAACGAAGAGATAAGCCACGTCCTATTATTTATCAAACCACAATAGTTGGTTATCAATCCTTCTTCGATGAAGTATTTCATCTTGACGAGGAGCTCAAGAAACATGCTATTTCACATCAAGCAAAGAACATGTTCGTGAATCTGGCCGAGAACATAGCTCTAACCTTGGAAGTGAAAAATTGCTTTGTATGTGGAGGTACAAATATAGGAGAACAATGGCCTTGGGAAGCCAAAGAAATCTTCCAATATGACCTGAATGCTTTAAATACCACTATAACATATAACCGAAAGAACAGTCCATACGAATGGGCTCTCCAAACTGATGTTATTGGAAGACAATGTTTATCACGACAATACTTAAAACTATACACTGTACCAATCGGAAATTCACCGTGTACAGGAGTTCTTACAGTCACAACGGACAATTGTACCTGGTGGCAGACAGAGAATCTTACTATGCCTGCTTCATTCTGGACTGAACCAAGGTTGAATGTCACATGGGATGCAGCTGGAAAACCGTCAACACCATTCATAGTTCCTGATGGATATTACTTTGTATGCGGACGAAGGGCTTATGAACAATTGCCTCTCACTTGGTATGGAACATGTTTCCTAGCAACAATACGCCCAAGCTTTTTCCTGTTACCAGTCACAGCCGGTGAAATTTTAGGTATACCTGTATACAGCCCGATGAAACCAAACAAACGACGAAGGAGAGATAAAGTTTCTATTGGGGATTAGTCCGACAAGGAGTGGCCACCTGAACGTATTGTACAATATTACGGACCAGCGACTTGGGCAGAAGATGGTTCATATGGATATAGAACACCAATCTACATGCTGAATCGTATTATTAGACTTCAGGCAGCACTTGAACTTCTTACCAATGACTCTGCAATGGCCCTCAATATTTTGGCCAAGCAAAACACAAAAATTATTACTGCTGTATACCAGAATCGATTAGCATTGGACTACCTTCTAGCTCAGGAAGGTGGAGTGTGTGGAAAATTTAATCTTTCTAATTGTTGTTTACAGATTGATGATAAAAGCAAAGTCATCGAAGAAATTACTGATCGTATGGTGCGACTAGCTCATGTTCCTGTGCAGACCTGGTCCGGGGGCCCTTGATTGGACAACATCAATGCCCAACTGGATCTCATCCATCCCAGGACTCAAGGAACTTTTCATTCCTTTGATATTCTTTTTAATTTCTTGTGCTATATTTCCTTTATGTTTCCCTCTTTTCCTTAGAAACTTGCGTGCCATGATGGAAACGATAGCTGATCGAAGAGCAGCAGCCCAAATAATGATGATGAACCAGTACACTTCAATCTCAACATTTCCCTCAGAGTCATCAGATTCAGAAGATGAATATTCTGACACTAACCTTTAATGCAATTAATGTAACTAACGCACATGGACCATCATCTTGTTAGGGTTAAGCCCGGAAACAAAGGGGGGGGGGGTGCTCCACTAGGGACCCCTCGTCTCAACCCCGGTGAAGAAACCAACGACCTAACAAAATATTAGGGTCCACACTGAGTGATCATGGTACTAATTATTGTTTGTCTTTTCAGCTACCTCATGGGAGAAGGTGATACTTGCACCTTCTAAAGAAGTTGAAGTATCAAAGGGGGGAATGAAGGAGTTCAATCTTATGAACAATCGGTGAATGAGAAAACTGAAAACTTCTAGCTAACAACGCCAGCAGTGAAACGCATTGCAACGCACAGCCATATTGAATGTACTAACATTTGAGACGCAATGGCATGCACTACGCATTTACGTACTGACATTCAGTGAAACGCACTACCATTTTGTAATAATAATTTGTATTGTATTAATACGATTGCTGCTATAAAATGTCTAACATATCATGTCTATTATATGACGTATACAATGGTCTGATTATAAGCTACACCTACTTGAAACCCTCAGCCGAAATATGCTTGCTCAGCAGTGTGTAAAACGCATGTGTAAAAGATAAGGATTGTAGAATGTATAAGAGCCTGCTCCTGAAGGGGAGGGGCATGCAGTTGTACTAAGCCATTGTCTTAGCTGCATCTTGCTGGCAATAAAAGTCTATCTTTACGGATCAGTTGTCTGGACCTCCTTTCTGACTTTTAGAGACGGTTTCACTTCCACACCTTTCTTATGATTTTCTCCCAATCCTCCACCTCCAAACTGTCTCCAAACTCTTTGTCCCATTCTTTGATTAGCAGTAAACTCATATTTCCTGTACATATCAGGATCATTCCAGACGGTGGGTTATGTTCCATGTCCAGCAGATGGAGTCAGAACACAAAATTCCCAGGGGAGGACCCATATAACCACGCCTCCCCTGTAACAGCTCTCAGTAACGTTCTGATTCCAGCAGATGTGAGCAGGGGACTTGTGGTCCCCAGCTTGTTAGCTTAGGGCTACCTCCTCAGGGGGATCAAGTTTAAAAAAAAAAAAAAAGAAGTTTTAAATTTACAGTTTAGGTCACTTTGCTAAGGCTCCTCTTACAGCAGGGGGAGAGCTCTCCGCTGGTGCTGGCTCATCGCTCTCTAGCCTGGTGACTTGCTGACAGGCTGTTGCCTGTTTTCTTTCTTTCTTTTCTCATTTTCCTCACTGAGGGCTCAGTTGGAGTAAGTGTATTTTTGTTTCATCTTCTTTTTCAGCAGAAGACTGCAATTTTTTGGACTCCGTTCGGCTCTCTGAGGTGAAAGTCAGTAGCGCCGGCCTCTCCCTCCTGACCCAGGTTTTCCCCCCCTCCCTCTTGGGGAGCGACCAACGTCCCGACCTGCGGCCCCACGAAGCACCATTCCCCGGGGCCGCCTGCTGTCGGGAGGGTAATTCCCCATCAGTTCTTCTTCAGGTCGGTGGGGGACCTCGGCAAGCGTCCATTGCCGGGTCGGCGCTCATTTTAGGTGCGAGCCACCTGTAGAGCCTCCCCCCCTTATCTCTCTGCCTGCGGCGATGCAATCCGCGGCGCCTTGTGAGGGCTCCGACAGGGCCAGATTATTTTCTCAAGAGGGTCTGTGCTCAGACTGTTTCCCCAAGGGGGAATGTGTGCCAGCTACTAACAAGGACGTTTGAGCTGCAGACCACCTGGGAAGGAAGCGCCAGGCCCCGTTCCCTCTCAACGCGGGAACGGTGGCCATTTTGTTGCAAGATTCTGATGCCGTGCTTTCTGAGGAGGACACGGATAATCCGTTCCCCACTTCTAGGCCCGTTTTGGACCCTTACTCCGAGTCTAATCCTGGTAAGCAGAGGGGGGATCCCCCGGTGGGTGACCCCTCAGGATGCCAGGCCTTTTCCCCTGAATTCATAGTTCTGATGCACAGGGCTTTTCTTCAGAGCAGAGACACGACCTTCGGGACCTGGGGACCCTCTCCCCCCAAGATACCATGTCCTACCCCCCTCCTGGGTGGGACCCTCCCTCAGGCTCGCCCCCTTTAGTAGGCGGGGGAGCGGGGACATCTCGTGGCCCTACCGGGACACCATCGATAATACAGACTTCGTCGGGGGAAGGACAATCCCAGGACCCTGACGTGGACGACCCCACCTTGGCGGCCCAGGAGGAGGGCGACGACCCTAGGGTCCTCCGCATCTTCCAAGCGGCGGAGTTAGATGACCTCATTCCCTACATCCTCCAGGAAATGGATATTGATCCCCCTCCGGAACCGGTGGGGCCTGACCCGGCTCTCAAGAAGGGGGACCCCCTCCTAGCAGGACTGCGGCCTCTAGCCAAGTCTTTTCCCACTCATCACAAGATCTTGCAGTTGATCACTCGGGAATGGGATTCCCCGGAGGCCAACCTTAGGGTCGGTAGAGCTATGGAAAAATTGTATCCTCTGCCGGCCGATTTTTTGGAAATTCTCAAAGTTCCCGCCGTAGATTCTGCGGTATCAGCGGTCACAAAGCATACCACTAGTCCTGTCACTGGAGGGACGGCGTTGAAGGATATGCAGGATCGGAAGCTGGAGGTTTACCTCAAGCATATCTTTGAGGTCTCGGCCTTAGGGATGCGGGCGGCTATCTGCAGTTCCCTCGCACAGCGAGCGGGTCTTCGGTGGGTGCAGCAGCTTCTCACCTCCCAGTCCTTACCAGACGCTGAGGCTCACCAGGCGGACAGACTGGAAGCCGTGGTTGCCTATGGACCGGATGCTTTATATGATCTTTTAAGGGTCCTAGCCCGAACCATGGTGGCGGCGGTCTCAGCGCGTCGGCTCTTTTGGCTTCGCAATTGGTCGGCTGATGCCTCTTCCAAGACACGTTTGGGGTCCCTTCCTTTTAAGGGTAGGTATCTTTTTGGTGAAGACTTGGAACAGATCATCAAGTCCCTTAATGAGAATGCGGTGCACAAGTTGCCAGAAGATCGACCCAGTTCGTCAAGATCATATAATTACTCCAGAAACCGTTATCGTAACCAGCGGAGAGCGCGTCCTCAGAGGCAACAGCCACCTCGGGCGCCCTCTTCTCGTTCTCACTCCTGGAACCAGCCCTTTCGTGGGCGCCGCCAGGGTAAGGAAGTGCAGGGTGCTGGTACATCCGCTAAATCTACCCAATGATGCCAGATGGACCCGCGAGGTGGTCCCTCGACTGGGGGGGGGGGGTCGCCTTGCTCTCTTCTATGAAGAGTGGGTCTAAATCACGTCGGATCAATGAGTTCTGGATATTCTAAGACGCGGTTACGCTTTGGATTTTGTTTGCGCTCCTCGGGACCGGTTCCTGTTTTCCCCTTAATCAAACAGGGAGCCGTGCGGCAGACCCTCGATCATCTCCTTCAATTGGGGGCCATAGTGCCGGTGCCAGCCGCCGAACTGGGCCGGGGGCATTATTCAATCTACTTTGTGGTTCCCAAGAAGGAAGGTACTTTTCGTCCTATCCTGGACCTCAAGCAGGTCAACCGGTCCGTCAGAGTCCCTTGTTTCCGCATGGAGACACTCCGTTCAGTGTTAGCGGCAGTTCATCCAGGAGAATTCTTGGCTTCGTTGGATCTCACGGAGGCGTATCTCCACATACCAATTTGTCAAGCTCATCAGCGTTACCTACGCTTCAAAATTTTGGGTCAACACTTCCAATTTTGTGCTCTTCCCTTTGGCCTGGCCACAGTTCCACGGGTTTTCACGAAGATCATGGTGGTAGTGGCGGCAACCTTGTGCAAGGAAGGCATCCTTGTGCATCCTTCCCTAGACGATTGGCTCATCCGTGCAAAGTCACGAACGCAGTGTATCCTCGCAGTCGACAGAGTGGTACAACTTCTCCAATCTCTGGGATGGATTGTCAACTTCACCAAGAGCAGCCTGGTCCCGTCCCAGTCGTTGGATTTTCTGGGAGCTCACTTCGACACCAAGAATGCCAGGGTTTTTCTGCATCCGGACAGAGCTCATTCTCTGCGTCAGCAGATTCAAGGATTTATGGCGCTCGAGACGCCCACTGCCTGGGACTACCTGCAGGTACTGGGGACCATGGCCTCGACCATCGATCTGGTTCCTTGGGCATTTGCGCATCTGAGGCCTCTGCAGAGATCTCTACTCTCCCGGTGGCAGCCGGTGTCGAAGGATTTCCAGGCAATCATTCTGATTCCGAGAGGAACCTTCATCAGTCTCCATTGGTGGCTGGAACCACCGCACCTAGCTCAGGGGGTGTCGCTGGAGGACCCGGATTGGGTGATTATCACCACGGACGCCAGCCTCGCAGACTGGGGAGCGGTCTGTCGGGACAGCTGAATCCAGGGTCGATAGACGGAGGAACAGTCGAAGTGGCCCATCAACCGCTTGGAGACCAGGGCGGTCCGTCTGGCGTTACAGGGTTTCTTCCCCATAGTACGCCATCAAGCAGTCAGGGTGCTATCGGACAATGCGACTACAGTGGCGTACATCAATCGCCAGGGAGGCACGAGAAGTCGGTTGGTCTCTCTGGAAACCGACAAATTGATGGAGTGGGCAGAGTTTCACCTCCAACGACTAGCGGCCTCGCATATAGCGGGAGTGGACAACGTACAGGCGGACTTTCTCAGCCGACAAAACTTGGATCCCGGAGAGTGGGAGCTCTCGCAGCAGGCGATGCGGATAATAGTACGGCGATGGGGTACACCGCACGTAGACCTAATGGCAACCGGCGGAAATGCAAAGGCCGCCCGCTTCTTCAGCCGCAGGCGGGAGGGCGGCGCTGAGGGCGTGGACGCGCTGGTCCTGCCCTGTCCTGTCTCCACTGTCTCCTATATGTTTTCCCACCGTGGCCCCTCGTGGGCAAGGTCATCCGCAGGATAGAGGCACACCAAGGGCCGGTGATCCTTGTGGCTCCAGAGTGGCCCCGATGACCGTGGTTCGCGGATCTGTGCAATTTGACGGTGGAGGGTCCCCTTCGTCTCAGTCAGCTGCCACGTCTTCTACGCCAGGGACCAATATTTTTCAAGGAGGCAGATCGCTTCTGTCTTGCGGCCTGGCTTTTGAGAGGCGTCAGTTGAGGAGGCGCGGTTATCCGGAGCCGGTTATTTCAACGCTACTGAAAGCACGTAAGATGTCCACCTCTGTTACCTATGTTCGAGTCTGGAAGGTCTTTGAGGATTGGTGTGGAGCGAATGACATTCTTCCCGTGCAGGCCTCAGTGCCACAAGTCCTTTCCTTCTTGCAGGCAGGTTTGGATTTGGGTCTTGCTTACAATTCTCTTCGGGTTCAGGTGGCGGCCTTGGGGGCTTTTCTTCGCAGTGGAAATAAGGAGTTTCTGTCCTCGCATCCGGACGTCTCCCGTTTCCTTAAAGGAGTGAAACACTTGAAGCCTCCGATTCGCCCACCTTGTCCGTCGTGGAATCTGAATCTGGTGCTCCGAGTCCTCTGTGGTTCGCCGTTCGAACCTCTAAGCTCGGCTACCATCAAGGACATCACTCTCAAGACCATTTTTCTCGTGGCAATCAGTTCAGCAAGACGTATTTCTGAGCTGCAGGCCCTATCCTGTCGTGAACCATACCTTCGTTTCACGCCTGAAGGGGTTTCGCTGAGGACGGTTCCTTCTTTTCTCCCTAAAGTGGTTTCGGCATTCCACCTCAACCAATCGGTGGAATTACCATCTTTTGCCTCTTCTGAGTCTGGAGCCCTGCGTAGACTGGATGTACGGCGGTCTCTGATACGCTATCTGGAGGTGACTAATGATTTTCGGCTCTCCGATCATCTGTTTATCCTCTGGTCCGGACCCCGGAAGGGTTGCATGGCCTCCAAACAATCTATAGCGTGGTGGTTGAAGGGAGCTATCGTAGCGGCGTACCTTGGCGTAGGTAAGTCCCCTCCACTGGTTGTCAAGGCTCATTCTCTTCGAGCCCAGGCGACATCTTGGGCGGAGAGCTCCTCCGTCTCCACTCAGGAGATTTGTAGGGCGGCCACCTGGAAGTCGATCCATACTTTTGCGAGACATTATCACCTGGACGTCGGTGCTCCGTCGGGTGGTCATCTTGGAGACAAGGTAATACGAGCAGGGCTGTCTGTGGCCCACCCATGATGGGAAAGCTTTGTTACATCCCACCGTCTGGAATGATCCTGGTATGTACAGGGAAAAGAAAATTATTCCTTACCTGCTAATTTTTGTTCCTGTAATACCATGGATCATTCCAGATACCCTCCCTTGGTTTGGGGGTTTGCTTGTGGGACATCCCTGCCTACCTGTCTTAACAATCTTTTACTCTGTATTTCGAATACTGCGCGTCTTTTTTGTTCACGCACTGCTGTTCGCAAGTTCACTGTTCAGAATTTAGTTGCTGTTTATTTGGACAGTGGTTATTTCAATTCCTTCTTTGATTACTTGATCCTTCTGTTTTTTGTCTCTCTTTTTTGGGCTTTGTTAGTCTAGTTACTGAGAGCTGTTACAGGGGAGGCGTGGTTATATGGGTCCTCCCCTGGGAATTTTGTGTTCTGACTCCATCTGCTGGACATGGAACATAACCCACCGTCTGGAATGATCCATGGTATTACAGGAACGAAAATTAGCAGGTAAGGAATAATTTTCTTATATCGACAGCGTTATATATGCAACTTAACCTCCCTTTGGAAGCACCCATGCCAAATATTTTTCCCACCATAGTTGGAGTTCTTAATGTTAATTCCTCAGGTGCAAAAAGGGAATTCTGGAAGCCAAAATCACTCCTTAAATTCAGCCTAAGTGCACAAAAATCCCTTCTTTAAATAACTGAGAGAAGATCCACAAAGAGGTTTTTGGTATCATGTCCTGCAGTTCCCATCCCCATAAACAAAAGGTATATAAATATTAAAATAAATAAATAAGGCAATTTTTTACAAGCTAACCGGGTCATTCATCAAAATGCGTTATGGCGATAATGCACGCGATAACACGTTAATGCATGTGATATCAGTAATGTACAGTACGAATGCAAATTTTTGGGAGGGGCAGGATCAGGGAGGAGTTTGGGGGAGATTTAGGGAAATCAGGGGCAATATCGCACCGTGCAATAGCATAATGCAGGCGTCCATTTTTAACACTGGAAATAAGAACACCTTTTTTCCTGGCGTTAGTAGGCTGTGCAAGCATTTTGGCCATTTCTTGAGGGGGAGAGACTCAAAGTGTGCAACTATTTATTAGAATAACTTAGATTGTAAGCCTTCTGGAGATAGGGAAATACCTACAGTACCTGAATGTAATCCGCTTTGAAGGGCTGAAAAAAGTGTGAAAAATAAATAAATCTAAATAAAATAAATAAAATTGTATATCTCTATAGGAGTACCATTTAATAGGTCGAGGTGAGGTGTTGGTGGTGCTTTAGGGTTTAGGGGCCAGTTTCTCATGTACAATGAGACGTACGAAGAGCACAGTACACCTTGGTGAAGAAGCCATTTCTACTGTTCTCTCACCCTAGCTTGATGGTACCCATTAAGCTAGGGTGAAAGAACATAGTCCAAAATTTCATCTTTGTGAGACTTTCCTCACTCCAAATGATGTCAAATCTTCACCAAGGTGTACTGTACTCTTCGTACACCTCACTGAACATGAGAAACTGGCCCCTAAACCCTAAAGCACCACCAACACCTCACCTCGACCTATTAAATGGCACTCCTATAGAGATATAAATAGAGGATGGGAATGAAGAGAAGAGCCATGGGGGTGGAGTACTGGAATGGAGGCTATTACCTGATGATATCTACCCGGACCTGAACCCCCCCTAGCCCCCACCTCTTCCCTTTTTCCCTCTTCTCTCCTCCCCCTTATTTCCCCTCCCCTTCCCCTTCCCCCCCCCCGTAGTTCCTCCACCTTTTTGATCCATTTGGCTTGCCCGCTCCCCCCCCCCCCCCCGCTGGCTTCCTCAGCATAGCCCTCCCCCTAGTGCACCCCCGTCTCCCTAGTGCATCCCCTCTCCCTTTGCACTCCACTTTAAGTATTTTATTTTTTGTATCCACCCCTATTCTGTAGTTACTCCTGTTTTGTACTTTCCCCTATTTTATATTCACCCATGTTTTGTATTTACCCATTTTTGTAAATTACCCTTTTTTGTACATTGTCTGTTACTATTGTACTGTTTTGTATTACGTTGTACTAATTTGTAAATTTGTATATTTGCGAGCCCCTGGACATTAGTTCTTGAGCCTTTTTTCACTTGTTATTTTTTCCACCTATCCTTTCTCCCCTCCTCTTCCTTTCTCAATCCTGGAGTTTCCTCACTGTCCCCTCCCCCCGTTTTATTGTATTTCTCTGAAGTTTTATATAAACCGATATGATGTTGCCCTCGAATATCGGTATAGAAAAGTTAATAAATAAATAAATAATTACTACCCTTACTCAATAAGTCTTCACAACTCCAACATTGCTCTCTGCTTCAACGGCAAGGGGAAATGTGGAAAAGGGAATTTGCATTAAGACAACCACCAGCAAGGACTGAACTTCACAATCGGGGTAAACAAATAAGCATGGTGCTAGCTTGCTTATTACGGCGGTTACTACCCTAAACCAATTAAGCCTGATACATCACTTTGAATACATATACAGCATTCCTCTCTGCTTCAACGTTAGGAGGAAATGTGGAAAACAGGTTTTACATTCAGACAACATCCAACAAGGCATTGATCTGTGCAGTCTGGGTAACTTGCTTGATGCGGCAGTTACTACCCTTATCCATTAAGCCTTATGCTCACCTTTGATGCAACTCCAACATTACTCTCTGCATCAATGACAGGAGATGGCAGGAAATTTGAATCAAACAGTTACTAACAAGGGCCCTGAACTTGGTGGTAGATGAAACAGATAAGTATGGGAAAATAATGAAACAGATAAGTGTGGGAAAATAAGTGTGGGAGCTTGCTGGGCAGACTGGATGGGCCGATTGGTCTTTTTCTGCTGTCATTTCTGTTTCTATGTAATAGTTCATTACTATGAAGGCCTTGTAGATAGGTTCTCTCTCTCGCTCTCTCTCAAATCACCATTTTTTTCATTTCATATGAAATTATTGATAATTCTGTCTAATGCCTGAAAAAAAGAAAATGGAAGAGGTATAGGAGTAGCCTACTGGTTAGAGCAGTGGGCTACAAACCAGAGAAACTATGATTCAAATCCCACTGCAGTTCCTTGTGACCTTGGACAAGTTATTTTACCCTCTGTTGCCTCAGGTACAAACTTAGGATCTGATTCACTCAGGGTTTTTCCCATAGACACAAAATGGGAGAACAGCCTTTGATGAATCTGGCCCTTAGATTGTAAACCCTCTGAGGATAGGGAAATACCTACAGTACCTGAATGTAATCCACTTGTTACGCCCGGTCTCAGACGGCTGCGACCACTAATGCTCACCTCTTTCTTTGCTGCCTTGTCATCTCTTGGAACAATGTTGGTCTCTGCCAACCACCGCCGACCAGCCTGGCGTTCCCGGGACGGCATGGGCGCTGCCGACCACATCTTGTTTCAGGAATTACCTAGTTGCACGCACACACGGGCCACCTTTGTACACATCATGGGGGAAACCTCGGGGGCTACCCCTCCAGATGACGTCATCCATCGGTTGTAGTTAAGCTGGCTGGCCCTTCGGTTAGACCAGTTAGCAAGGAGTTTCCTCATTGCTGAATTCTGCTCCTGTTATGGTTGTGGACCCTTGGGCCGGCTGAGACTGCAGGTGTTTGTTTGGGGTTTTTTTTCTATACCGTCGCTAAGTTATGTACCATCGCAACGATTTACAAATAGGCACAAATAGGTATATATAGGTAGGTATCGTACATTCTAACAAGTCCAACTAAAAACGGTTACAATATCATTCATAAAGTTAAAATTTTGGGTAGTGATGGATTAGTCTGGGAGAGTTTATTGAGGTACTTTATTTCGGTGTATTTCTCTACCGTATTATGTATTTAAAATATTGTGATGCCATTTATTCTTAGCTGCGTTTTTCTGTATTTTTCATTCTCTCTCTCCCTCTCTACCCCACTGTTTCTTTTGGAAAGGCTTGCTTAAAGAGCCATGTCTTTAAGGTTTTCTTAAAGGATTTGATGTCACTCTGTAATCTGAGTTCAGTGGGCATTGTGTTCCATAGAAAGGGCCCAGCCAGTGATAAAGCCCTTTCTCTTACTTGGGTTAGTTTTGCTGAATTTACTGTAGGGATTGTTAGTAGTGCCTTGTTAGCCGAACGAAGGTTCCTTTGTGTTGTACTGTGGGGACCCACAGTGGGCATCGCAGCCGGTAGGCGGCGCTGAAGATGTGTTCCAAAGAAGGCTTCACCACTGGAGACCCAAGGTCCCCCCAGGAGGGGCCCGTAGGGACCCGTGCCTCTTGGACTTAGGTGTGACCCTATGCAACCAAGGATCAAGGAAGCGGCCGAAGAGATGGTCGATGGGAGGGGCTGGGCCCTGGAGGCCAGAAGAGTCTTCACCCTCGGAAGCCCACGGCTCCCCCGGGAGGAGCCCGGGAGAGCCCGAGCCGCTGGAACTTAGGAGAATCCTATAGGCAAGCGAGTACTGGATACCTGTAGACGTCGCGGAAGCTGAAGTCGGAGTCAATGGACGAAGCAGGATCAGAAGCCAGAAGTCCGAAGGCAAAACCAGGGGCGGAAGCTGAAGACGGAGTCGATGGACGAAGCAGGGTCAGAAGTCCAAAGCCAAAACCAGGGGCGAAAGCTGAAGTCGGAGTCGATGGACGAGGCAGGGTCAGAAGCCAGAAGTCCAAAGCCAAAACCAGGGGCGGAAGCTGAAGTCGGAGTCGATGGAAGAAGCAGGGTCAGAAGCCAGAAGTCCAAAGCCAAGATAGCTGGGGGTCCGGGGACAGCAACTACCACTCCTAAGAGTGAACCTTGTTGCAAGGCGAGGTAGGAGTGTGGCTGCAGGGTTTAAATATCCCTGCAGCGTCTGACGTCAGCTTGAGGGCAGTGCTGAAGGTTCCCACGCTGGTCCCTTTAAATGAGGGTCTCCGGCACGCGCTCGTAGAGGGTGGGACCAGCCGTGGCAGAATGCCGGCATCTCCCTCGAGGAGGGAGCGCCAAGACGGAGGCCCGAACAGGCCCGGACGAGGAACCAGCGGCCCGGACCGGGGCAGAAGTAAGTGAAGGTCCCGGATCGCAACAGCTCCATCCTTGGACTTCCGGTTCCAGACTTTACACTTGGCGTGAGACACTCTGGGTACCCGCTCCTCGGGGGGCTCTTCCTTGTCTCTGGCTATCCACTCCTCGGAGAGCCTTCCTGCCTTGGACTTCTATCTGTCCCGCTCCCCGGGACCTCTCCTGGAACTACCTCCTGTGATTACCTTTCTACTACGGACTTCAACTATCCCAAACCTCATTGTGGGATCCTCTTCAGTGTACTCTGTGCCTCAGGCCACTACCTCATCATCCCAGGAGGAACCATTCCGGTACACCCTGCGCTACAGGTTATTACTGCACCACCGCTACAGGATCCTCATCGGGCTTCCTGCACCTCGGACTACCATCTCATTACCACTACTGAGACACCTCTCCAGCGTTCCCCGCTCTGCAGGCCACTACCAGATCTGCACGTCTGAGGTATCACCCTTGGGTATACATCTGAGCTTCCTGGTGTACCATGCTCTGCGGGAAACTACCGGATCTTCACATCAGAGGTATCACCCTTGGGTATACTCCTCTGCTCAGAACTATACTTTTACTGCACCTCCTGCTCCACGGGCTGTGCCTTTTTCTTCTCTTAATAAAGACACTATTTGTTTTAGAGCGCTCGGAGAGCGATCCCACTTCCTGAGAGATGGTGTGTCCTTGGGCCGCGGCTCGACCCCAGAGGATTCCGAAGAGGGCCGCGGGAGGCGTGGCATGCCCGAGCATGGGTAGGACGGAAGCAAGACTGGCGTGATGACCAGGCGACAGGCCCTCCACCGGACCTGCACACTTCGGAAGACCCAACAACGCAATGTTGGTCTTGTGAACAGTCCTCCGACCGTTCCCAGCCCTTTTGGACCTGCCACAGGGTACGGCACGAAGCGGCAGGCCGGACGGAGGCCAGGACAGTGAAGACTGGAACATAGATTCAGACAAGACTCAGAAGCAGGGTACTGGAAGTGCAGACGTAGACTCAGAAGCAGTGTACTGGGAGTGCAGACGTAGACTCAGAAGCAAGGTACTGGGCGTGCTGACGTAGACTTAGGAGCAAGGTACTGAAGGTGTAGAGGTCGATTCAAAGGCGAGGTACTGAAGATGCTGAGGTAGGTTCAGAAGCGAGGTACTGAAGGTGCAGATGTAGACTCAGGAACTAGGACTGAAGGGAGACTAGAGCACAGTCCCTCAGGGTACCCTGCTCAGACCACTCCTGGGACTGAGTCACGGGCCACCCTGTCCCACGCATCCCCAACACTGCCTTGGAGGGCAGGTCACGGACCACGCAGAGAACGGGAAAATGCAGGAGAGAACCAGGCGAAGTGAACTCCGATGCTGGGATACTGACATCCGAAGCCCCGTCGGCTGGCAGGAAGGGAAGCTCCAAAGCGCAGGGACGAATCCCACCTGTTGGCCACTCCAGGGCCCAACAGGCCAGAAGGCTCAGGAGCCAGACAAAGACGAAGGGCAGCACATATGGGACTGGATCAGGAACTGGATCTGGCACCGACATCAAGGCAACAGGGAAGAAGCTGGATTGCTGCACACCGGCAGCCAAGGCAGGAGACAGGGTCAGGAACAAGGACTTCTCAGAGACTTAGAAACGAGGTACATGGCTTGCATCACAGATGGCCCTAAACAGCCCGCCCCGAGGGCTGGTCACGGACCACGGCGTGGCTTGCCGCGAGGTACCAGGACATTGGAGGACACAGGATCAAGGTGCTAGCTTTCAAGAGGTTCAAGGCAAGGTACTTAACTTTCAGGCGAGTTTCAGGATCAAGGTACAAGGCTTGTAACATCTGGACTGGATCATGGATACCGGATAAGAATCAGACCTCAAGGCAGGAACAGGAACAAGCGAACATCAGGACTGGAACAACTGGACAAGAAGCTTCAACGGAAAACATGGAACACTGGACCTTGCAGAAGGCTGGAACACAAGGCAGTTCCTGGAACGAGGATCTCAGGAGTGACCAACTCCTTGCGAAGGCAAAGACAGACTGGACTCTGAATCCCTTTGTAGAGCTGAGGTGGACAACGCCCAGGGAGGAGCCAGCAGGGGCCACACCTGGCTGGCCCTTGAAAAACGGACGAGGGGCGCGCGCTCGCACCCTAGGAAGCTGGAGAGATGAGTGCTGGATTGTTGGTGGCATTCCCAGCTACGTGGAGGATCCATGGAGAAGCAGACGAACGTCGGGGCAGCCCTGCCCTAAAGCTGGAGAGATGGCAGGCTGCTAGGACGGCTCCCGGCCACGACGACTGAAGCAGAGGAGCAGGAAGGTAAGGCTGGCTGCAGAAAGCTACAGGCACCGGCAGGGACGCCTTCCCTGCCGGCTGAGGACCCCGGGATCGTCGGTAACACGCTGGAGAACTCTGGAGCAGCAGCGGGGGTCCTGACCGCGAGGGAAGGCTCGCGGGGGATCGGCCCCGCTGCCTGAAGCAGAAGGCAGCCGGGGAGGAGCCTGGACTGCAGCGAGGGACTGCTGCGGTGGCCGGCGGCGTCAGCGGCCCGGCTGGCCGCGCGGGGGTAAAAGCCTGCCCGCGAGGAGCGTAACACTATTCCACAGCTGTGTCTGACACCACTGAGACCGCACCCACTGACGGTGAGGCTCACAGTGTTACTGTTTTAGTTTGATAAGGAATAAATCACAGACACCAATTTAATAATAATTTATAATAAGCAAATAGGTAAAATTTGATTTGCTATATCCTTTTTAATGTTTCTTTAGTATACACTTAGAATATACAATGAAGTATATAATTCCTTATCCTATTATGTCTTTCTCTAGGAATCTTTTCAGAGATAATGAAATAAATGCAGAGTATACCCCAGATCCCTATACTTGATTAATATTGTATCAAATACTTACGATGTCAGTTGTAGCTGGCCAGGCTATTGATATTCACTGTGATAAAGGATGATTTCTTTCTTCTGGGCATGCGTCTCTCTCTTTGCCTCCAAAGCGATGATAATGTTGTACCCTGTTTTATACTTTCCCAAGTGAAATCCAGGACAAACGTTCTTTTCTGATTGGTCACAAATTGAAGCTCATTTCCTCAAATATGGTTTTGTACCAGAATAACCAAGTTCTCTTGTCATTTATGGTTTTGTGCCAGAATAGCCCCAGCCAACTAAGAATCACTTATTAGCAGGGCTATTCTATATAGAAACAGTAGTTCTATTCTATATAGAAACAGTTGTTCTTTTTGGGGTTATTTCTGACCAACCAATCAGTGACTACAGCAATGACTGTATCTATGGCTTCAGCCATGGTTGATAGACAGACTCCAAATGTAGGCTATTTTAACTCACTCCAAAAGTTCTTGTCAATCTTCCAACATCCAATATCTCTGAGCAAAATGCAGAGAGACTGCAAATCTTCAGCCTTTCTGATTCATTAGTAAGTTTCAGCTGGTTTACTAGTCAAATCCACTGTATCAAATACAATATTAATTCAAATAAGGAAATCAAAGAAATAATCTCCCCATCATCCCACAACAGGGCTCCTCCCTGTGGGCGGAGTCACTTCAATCCAGGGTTCACACTCCATAAGTCATTACAGATTGCTAACTTGATGGACCCGGCTCAGGTATCAACCATCCAGGCCATCCCTGGCCTGGCACAATGGATCTCAGAGCAACAAAAGGTATTAGAGACTTTGGCTAATGCTGTCAATCAGCTAAACTCTCGGCTGGATTCTGCCTCGATGCCTGTCAAGCCCACCTCGGCTTCACATGCACTACCTAAGAACATGCCATACTGGGTCAGACCAAGGGTCCATCAAGCCCAGCATCCTGTTTCCAACAGTGGCCAATCCAGGCCATAAGAACCTGGCAAGTACCCAAAAACTAAGTCTGTTCCATGTTACCGTTGCTAGTAATAGCAGTGGCTATTTTCTATTTTTTTTTTTTCTTTATAATTTTTCACCAGTGGCTATTTTCTAAGTCAACTTAATTAATAGCAGGTAATGGACTTCTCCAAGAACTTATCCAATCCTTTTTTAAACACAGCTATACTAACTGTACTAACCACATCCTCTGGCAACAAATTCAAGAGTTTAGTTGTGCGTTGAGTAAAAAAGAACTTTCTCCGATTAGTTTTAAATGTGCCCCATGCTAACTTCATGGAGTGCCCTCTAGTCTTTCTACTATCCGAAAAAGTAAATAGCCGATTCACATCTACCCGTTCTAGACCTCTCATAATTTTAAATACCTTTATCATATCCCCCCTCAGCCATCTCTCCTCCAAGCTGAAAAGTCCTAACCTCTTTAGTCTTTCCTCATAGGGGAGCTGTTCCATTCCCCTTATCATTTTGGTCGCCCTTCTCTGTACCTTCTCCATCGCAATTATATCTTTTTTCAGATGTGGCGACCAGAATTGTACACAGTATTCAAGGTGCGGTCTCACCATGGAGCGATACAGAGGCATTATGACATTTTCCGTTTTATTCACCATTCCCTTTCTAATAATTTCCAACATTCTGATTGCTTATTGAATGCCGCAGCATACTGAACCGATGATTTCAATGTGTTATCCACTATGACGCCTAGATCTTTTTCTTGGGTTGTAGCACCTAATATGGAACCTAACATTGTGTAACTATAGCATGGGTTATTTTTCCCTATATGCATCACCTTGCACTTATCCACATTAAATTTCATCTGCCATTTTGATGCCCAATTTCCAGTCTCACAAGGTCTTCCTGCAATTTATCACAATCTGTTTGTGAGTTAACTACTCTGAACAATTTTGTATCCTCTGCAAATTTGATTATCTCACTCATCATATTTCTTTCCCGATCATTTATAAATATATTGAAAAGTAAGGGTCCCAATACAGATCCCTGAGGCACTCCACTGCCCACTCCCTTCCACTGAGAAAATTGTCCATTTAATCCTACTCTCTGTTTCCTATCTTTTAGCCAGTTTGCAATCCACGAAAGGCCACCTAACCCATGACTTTTTACTTGTCCTAGAAGCCTCTCATGAGGAACTTTGTCAAACGCCTTCTGAAAATCCAACTATACTACATCTACCAGTTCACGTTTATCCACACGTTTATTAACTCCTTCACAAAGTGAAGCAGATTTGTGAGGCAAGACATGCTTGGGTAAAGCCATGCTGACTTTGTTCCATTAAACCATTTATTTCTATATGTTCTGTGATTTTGATGTTTAGAACACTTTCCACTATTTTTCCTGGTACTGAAGTCAGGCTAACCGGTCTGTAGTTTCCCAGATGGCCCCTGGAGCCCTTTTTAAATATTGGGGTTACATTAGCTATCCCCCAGTCTTCAGGTACAATGGATGATTTTAATGATAGTTTACAAACTCTTATTAATAGGTCTGAAATTTCATTTTTTAGTTCCTTCAGAACTCTGGGGTGTATACCATCCGGTCCAGGTGATTTACTACTCTTCAGTTTGTCAATCAGGCCTACCACATCTTCTAGGTTTACCGTGATTTGATTCAGTCCATCTGAATCATTACCCATGAAAGCCTTCTCCAGTACGGGTACCTCCCCAACATCCTCTTCAGTAAACTGAAGCAAAGAAATTATTTAATCTTTCCGCGATGGCCTTATCTTCTCTAAGTGCCCTTTTAATCCCTCAATCATCTAATAGTCCAACTGACTCCCTCACAGGCTTCCTGCTTTGGATATATTTAAAAAGTTTTTACTGTGAGTTTTTGCCTCTACAGCCAACTTCTTTTCAAATTCTCTCTTAGCCTGTCTTATCCATGTCTTACATTTAACTTCCCAACGTTTATGCTTTATCCTATTTTCTTCTGTTGGATCCTTCTTCCAATTTTTGAATGAAGATCTTTTGGCTAAAATAGCTTCTTTTCACCTCCCCTTTTAACCATGCCGGTAATAGTTTTGCCTTCTTTCCACCTTTCTTAATGTGTGGACTACATCTGGACTGTGCTTCTAGAATGGTATTTTTTAACAATGACCAAGCCTCTTGCACACTTTTTACTTTTGTAGCTGCTCCTTTCAGTTTTTTTCTAACAATTTTTCTCATTTTATCAAAGTTTCCCTTTTGAAAATTTAGCACGAGAGCCGTGGATTTTCATACTGTTCCTCTTCCAGTCATTAATTCAAATTTGATCATATTATGATCACTATTGCCAAGCGGCCCCACCACCATTACCTCTCTCACCAAATCTCACCAAATTCTCCACTGAGAATTAGATCTAAAATTGCTCCCTCTCTCGTCGGTTCCTGAACCAATTGCTCCATAAACATAGAAACATAGAAATGACGGCAGAAGAAGACCAAACGGCCAATCCACTCTGCCCAGCAAGCTTCACACATTTTTTTTCCTCATACTTCTGTTTCTCTTAGCTCTTTGGTTCTATTTCCCTTCCACCCCCACCATTAATGTAGAGAGCAGTGATGGAGCTGCATCCAAGTGAAATATCAAGCTTGATTAGTTAGGGGTAGTAGGGGTAGTAACCGCCGCAATAAGCAAGCTACACCCATGCTTATTTGTTTTACCCAGACTATGTTATTCAGCCCTTATTGGTTGTTTTTCTTCTCCCCTGCCATTGAAGCAGAGAGCTATGCTGGATATGCATTGAAAGTGAAGTATCAGGCTTATTTGGTTTGGGGTAGTAACCGCCGTAACAAGCAAGCTACTCCCCGCTTTGTGAGTGCAAATCCTTTTTTCCACATTTCCTCTCGCCGTTGAAGCTTAGAGCGATGTTGGAGTCACAGTAACCATGTGTATGTTTATTGAATAAGGGTATTATCCCCAGGCAGTTACCGTCATTCTGGCGAGCCACCCACTCTTCATTGATGGCCTCTTGACTTTATGGATCCACAGTGTTTATTCCACGCCCTTTTGAAGTCCTTCACAGTTCTGGTCTTCACCACTTCCTCCGGAAGGGCATTCCAGGCATCCACCACCCTCTCCGTGAAGAAATACTTCCTGACATTGGTTCTGAGTCTTCCTCCCTGGAGCTTCAAATCGTGACCCCTGGTTCTGCTGATTTCTTTCCTACGGAAAAGGTTTGTCGTTGTCTTTGGATCATTAAAACGTTTCAAGTATCTGAAAGTCTGTATCATATCACCTCTGCTCCTCCTTTCCTCCAGGGTGTACATATTTAGATTCTTCAATCTCTCCACATAAGTCATTTGATGAAGACCCTCCACCTTTTTGGTCGCCCTTCTCTGGACCGCCTCCATCTTGTCTCTGTCTCTTTGGAGATACGGTCTCCAGCACTGAACACAATACTCCAGGTGAGGTCTCACCAAGGACCTGTACAAGGGGATAATCACTTCCCTTTTCTTACTTGATATTCCTCTCTCTATGCAGCCCAGTATTCTTCTGGCTTTAGCTATCGCCTTGTTACATTGTTTTGCTGACTTCAGATCATTAGACACCATCACCGCAAGGTCTCTCTCCTGCTCCGTGCACATCAGCCTTTCTCCCCCCATCGAATACAGTTCATTCGGATTTCCACTCCTCATATGCATGACTCTGCACTTCTTGGCATTGAATCTCAGCTGCCATATCTTCGACCACTCTTCCAGCTTTCTTAAATTCCATCTCATTCTCTCCACTCCTTCCGGCGTGTCCACTCTGTTGCAGATCTTAGTGTCATCTGCAAAAAGACATACCTTACCTTCTATCCCTTCCGCAATGTCGCTCACAAAGATATTGAAAAGCACCGGTCCCAACACCGATCCCTGCGGTACACCGCTTAAAACCGCTCTCTCTTCAGAGAGAATTCCATTTACCATCACACATTGTCTTCTGTCCGTCAACCAGTTTGCAATCCAGGCCACCACCTCGGCACTCACTCCTAAGCTTCTCATTTTATTCACCAGTCTCCTGTGCGGGACAGTGTCAAAAGCTTTGCTGAAATCCAAGTAGATGACATCGAGTGCTCTTCCTCGATCCAATTCCTTGGTTACCCAGTCTAAAAAGTCAATCAGATTTGTCTGACAGGATCTTCCAATGGTGAATCCATGCTGCCTCTGGTCCAGCAATTCTCCCGACTGTAGATAGTTCACTAATCTCTCTTTCAACAGTGACTCCATTACTTTTCCCACCACCGAAGTGAGGCTAACCGGTCTGTAGTTACCAGCCTCTTCTCTGTTCCCACTCATGTGAAGCGGGACCACCACCGCTCTCCTCCAATCACTCGGCACCACTCCCGTTTCTAGGGATCTATTGAACAGGTCACACAGCGGACCCGCCAGCACATCTCTGAGCTCCCTCAGTATTCTGGGATGAACTTCATCAGGCCCCATGGCTTTGTCCACTTTCAGTTTCACCAGCTCTTCCCATACATTTTCTACTGTAAATTGAGTTACATCTACTCCACTCCCCTCCAGTTTCTTGTTAACTAGTGACGGTCTTTCTCCAGGGTCCTCTTTAGTGAACACAGAACTGAAGTATTCATTTAATATTTCTGCCATTTCTTCGTCTCTCTCCACACATTGATCCTTTCCACCTTTCAATTTCACTATACCACTTTGAACTTTTCTCTTTTCACTGATGTATCTGAAAAATGTTGTTACCTCTCTTTACCTCCTTGGCAATCCTCTCGTCCGCTTGACTTTTTGCCGTCTTGATTAATTTCTTTGTCTCCCTCAGTTCTACCAGATATTCTTCTTTGTGCTCCTCCTTTTGGGATCTTTTATATTTCTTGAACTCTGTTCTTTTGGCCTTTATTTTGTCAGCCACCTCCTTTGAGAACCAGATAGGTTTCATTTTTCTTTTGCTTTTCTTTACTTTTCTAACATATAGATTAGTTGCCTTGGTAATTGCTCCTTTTAGATTGGTCCACTGTTGATCCACATCTCTCTCTTTCTCTCAGCCTTTTAGTTCTTCCTCCAGGTACTTCCCCATTTCATCAAAGTCTGTGTTTTTGAACAGCAAAACTTGGGTTTTTGTGCTTCTTTTCCATGTCCTTTTTGTGATAATAAACCATACCGTTTGATGATTACTGGTGCTGTGGTGGGCACCCACCTGGACGTCTGAGACATTATCTCCATTATTGAGCACTAGGTCGAGAATAGCTCCTTCTCTCGTGGGTTCCATTACCATTTGCTTGAACAAAGCTACTTGCAGGGCATCTACTATTTCTCTACTATTATTAGAATCTGCAGATGGGATTCTCCAGTCTACATCTGGCATATTAAAGTCTCCAACGATGACCACTTCTCCTTTCTTTCCTATCCTGTGGATGTCTTCAACCAGATCTCTGTCCAGCTCTTCCTTTTGGTTTGGAGGCCTGTAAACCACTCCAAAAAAAATGGATGCCCCATCTTTTTTTAAGTCGGCCCATAGTGCTTCTTCATTGCCCCATCTTCCTTGCAGCTCAGATGCTTGGATATTGTTTCTGACATAAAGAGCCACTCCTCCCCCTTTCCTATCCTCTCTGTCCTTCCTTAACAAGTTATAGCCTGGTATTGCTGTATCCCAGTCATGAGATTCCGTAAACCACGTTTCCGTGACAGCAACAACGTCCAAGTCCGCCTCCACCATTAGGGCTTGCAGATCTGGGATTTTATTACCCAAACTACGAGCATTTGTGCTCATAGCTTTCCAGCTTTCTTCGTTCAAGTTACTGCTGTTCCTGGACTCCTTTTGTGACCTATTTAGTTGAGTTTTGTTATCCACTTTTCTCTTTGCATTTGTGCAAGGGAAGAGATTAGTGCCTCTGATAACAGAGTCATCCATCATCGTGAGCTTTTTTCTTTGGTTTCTGATCTGGAATTTCTGTATGCATTGGGTTTTTTCTCTCTTTTCCGATAACACTTCAATCTTTTTCTCAAAGACTTCTTCAGAATTTAATACAGAGAAGGTATTTTGTACTTGTTGCACTTGATACAGTGTGTGTCTCCGGAACACAGGTCTAATTCTACCAGAGCCCACTGTAATACTTTTTAAGTTCCTTAATGGCCTGTGTGAGTGGGGGGATAGAGTTGTGGGCTGGACAGCTTTCAATAATGGGTGTCTGTGGGTTACAGGTCTTATCCTACCTGAGCCCACAGTTTTTTGTTTTTGTTTATTTTTATTTTATTTTGATTTATTTATTTTTACCTTCTAACTTTACTTTGATTTTTATCTTTGTAAACCGCTTTGAACAGTACTATTACTGGTAAAATGGTATAGACATGTCCTAAATAAATAAATAAATAAATAAATAAAATCTCTTTTTTCTTGAGTTTTGGTTATTCAGTGGTAAGGGGAAATTATTTCTTGAATAATGTACAGTGCCTGAGACTCTCTTTGTTGAAGCTAATTCAGCTTTAAAGTCATCCAGCTCCTTTTCCAAGGTAGAGAGTTTTGAACAAAAGAGGCAAGCTTTAAGTTTCCATATGATTACCCTCAATATAAAGGCTCCACAGCAGTTGCATTGGATAGTACTCATTTAGGTAAGTTATTTGATTGGTGCATCTAAGGAATAATGAATTTACTAATTTATCTTGTTGCCAATTATGAAGTTAGGCTGACTACATTAGAAATACAAACCTAGGGGTGGGTGGGAGTTAAACAGTTTACACCTAGGTTAAGCTGGGTAGGGCAAGACACTTTCTGAAAGTTTACTTGTCCTTTAGCTAGTAAATGATCCCACAGTGTTATGGGCGCGTCCGGCACACCGCTGATGGGCCGAGGGTTTGGGCGCCCTCGGGTACAATCGTAGGCGTGAGGAGCACGGCCGTTTCTAGAGCAGGTGGTGTGAGCCCTTGGGCCACGGCGAGAGCTAGGGAGGTGCCCCAGCCACACAGTGGGAGGTGAGCCGATGCTGGCATGGTGAGCCAGGCGGGTACTGAAGCAGGGGTTAAGGAGCGGAGTCTGACCCTCAGCCGGACCTGCACGCCGACGACAATCAGCAACGCAATGTTGGTTGATGAACGGTCCTCCGACTGTTCCAAGCCCTTTCGGACATGCCGCTGGGTAACGGCAAAGGGCGGCAGGCCGGACAGAGGACGAGGGCAGACAGAGTCCTTAGTACACGGAAGACATCTTAGACGAAGGCTAGTGCAGACATCAGAGGCAAGGGCTGGTGCAGAGACATCAGAGGCAAGGGCTGGGAGGAGACATGGGCACTGTCCCTCAGGGCGCCCTACTCAGCCCATCCGCGGGACTGAGTCGCGGACCTCCCTGTCCCATATGCGCCCTACACAGCCCAGGAAGGCTGGTCGTGGACCACGCTGAGAACAGGAGAGTGCAGGGAAGATCCAGGCGAGAAGGAACTCCGATGCCGGGAGCAATGACATCCGAAGCCCCATCGGCTGGCAGGAAGGGAAACTCCAGAGCACAGGGACAAATCCCTCCTGTTGGCCACTCCAGGGCCCAACAGGCCAGAAGGCTCAGGAGCCAGACGAAGACATAGGGCAGAACAACCGGAATCGGATCAGGTATAGACATCAGGCAACTTCAGGAACAGACATCAAGGCAAGGTCAGGACAAGGAGCCATCAAAGCAAACGAGACCACGGAGGACCAGGATCGGGAGAGGTTACAGGCAGCTGTAGAACCCAATCCGAAGGCAGACATCAGGACCGGAAACAAGGAACCAGAAGACACTGAACATGAAGCCATCAAGACACAGGAGACCATGGTGGGCCTGGATCGGGAGAGGTCACAGGCTGTGGAGCCCAATCCGAAGGCAAGTAGCAAGTGAAATGAGAGTCCTTTTATACTGCAGGATGTAGGCAACTCCCTGGGAGGAGTTTGCCAGGACCGCCCCAAGCTGGCCCTATAACTGAGGTAGAGAGCTGCGGGCCAGCCCCTAGGGAG